>NC_051176.1:153028846-153186346 GCF_013339695.2 Rhipicephalus sanguineus
CTCTTCTTACGCAGGATGTAATGTACTTCACTATATATATCTAAAGGAAAGAAGATGACTTTTAGGGGCTCGTTTTTCTTTGTTAAACACAATATTCATGAGAACTAACAGATGATAATGCCAAGGAAAGTATAAAGGATGTTATTCGTAGTAAATAGGGTATGAATGTGAAGAAATAAAGTGGACGAAAAGATAACTTGCCGCCAGCAGGGACCGAACCTGCGAACTTCGAATAACGCGTCCGATACTCTACCACTGAGCTACGGCGGCGGGCTTCCTCCCGTCCACTTTATGGGGTATATATGTGCATTTAAACCTGGGAGTGTTAGTCAGCGCCGATCGCAGCCATGGCGGCGAGTGTGGAACATTCTTCTTCTGCCTTCTGGCGTCACGTAGCACGTGATATTTTTACGAGCTGGCAGCTGACCAAAAATTTTACACCATCTCCCACTAAAAAGAACCATGTGGGGATACGAAGCAGCGCATGGGTCGACTTAAAGTTCCGTTCATGACGGGCACCTTGCCCGATGTTAACGCGTCCTTGCAAGTGGAGAATACCATGAATTCATTGTAGTTGCCGTCAGGGGTGCAGCCAGAAATGTTTTTCGGGGGGGGGGGGGGGGCTTCAACCGTACTTTATGTATGTTCGTGCGTGCGTTTTTATGTGTGCGTGTATATATACACATGCAAAATTGAAAAATTTCGGGGGGGGGGGGGAGGAGGAGGGTTGAACCCCCCAACCTCCCCTCCCTTGGCTACGCCCCTGGTTGCTGCTGCTGTTACTCGTCCCGAACTCTTGTTGGAGCACGCCACGCGGGTTCATCGCGCGTCTACAGAATCTCGTTCCCCGACGCCATCACGTGATTACTCAGAGAGTGTAAGGGGGAGAGGCCACAGCGTCTTACCCAGCCTCTTACACAGGCCCGAACGCGCTAGCGCATGCCAGCAGACATGGTTTTGTCTGCGTTATGCCAAGGACAGCACACGGCAGCCTGGGCCCCTAAAGTGCTCTGCACGTATCATCATCAAGGCGGTCGAAGAAGAGGAAGAAGACTTCTCCTTGGCGTGAGCGCGCTCTCAGATGGCTATGCTAGGTGGTAGAAAGCGGTCGGTCGCCAATGGAACTACGGACACAGCCCAGCGCAAAAGCTGCTTCGCATCTAATCATCGTCAGCCTGTTTACGCCCACTGCAGGGCAAAGACCTCTCCCATGTTCCGCCAATCAACCCGGTCCTGTGCTTTCTGCTGCCACGTTATACCTACATCTAATAATCCCATAATAATCGCACCTAATAATCCCTCTCATACCACCTGAAGCCATCAAGTCTGCCAGAACGAGACCCTCGCTATGAATGAAGGAAAGAAGATAACTTTTCAGGGCTCGTTTGTATTTGTTAAACACAATAATAATGAGAACTAACAGACAATAATGCCAAGTAAAGTATATATATATATATATATATATATATATATATATATATATATATATATATATATATATATATATATATATATATATATATATATATATATATATATATATATATATATAGATGCCACATCAGCTGAATAGCAATAAATGACACGGTTGCAGGAATTAGCAAAATACACAACAGTATGCACATCAATGAAAGGAATACCTTTTATCTCAGCGCACACGCGCACGGCGTTGTAGGATCCTGCGGCATAGCGCAGTGAGCTAGTCTACTCCAGAGTACTAGATGGAGAGGTAAAGTTCTGAGCTTATAAAAAATTTTCACTTGCAAGGAACTACGTTCATAATCATACCTCCGAAATGGCTGTCCATAATGATGTTGCTCTTCACAAAGAATATTCCAAAATTGAGAGCATTTGCTATGCAATGGAGCATTCCTCGCAGATGGCTGCAAGTTATAGCAGTACGTCACGCGTAATCTACTGAGTTCTCTCAATATGAAATGAACCTAGAATGCGATACACTGAATTTTGCACTATAGACTCAAGTAGCGTGGACTTGATAACTTATGTATAGTCAGCAGATATCGTGGAAGCAACTCTGCACGACTATTTGGTCTACCAGAATATCAGCCGGTGACCCATGATATAATTGAAGGGTGTGACTTATTCAGTCAAATGATCAACCGTGCAGTTAGGCGAAAAGGCTTTCATGTGTGATGAGCGGCATTCGCAGAACAGAAGAAAAAAAAATCAGAAAGTGCTATATACCCGAACAGCTCAGTTCACAGAGATAAGGTTGAGCCTACCCGTACACGCTACGTCAAATTATCAACAGAAGAATTCGTATCCGACCTCCACACTTATACAAGAAGAAGCGGTGTGTCATCTAAAGTTTGTCATATTTTGCAAAATAGCTATAGATGGAAGGGAGTCCGGCACCTAGAGGATCATCACCCAATGTTGATCACGTCGTAAGAGTCAAAGGGCTATATAGTGAGATTTTTTCTCCATGCTATTTTTCAGTGATAATAATTTGGAAAGATGCTAGCGCGACACCTTCAGTATACAGCCGCGTTTTATTGACGTGAAAGAGACACGTTGCTTGGGACGTTTTCTGCTGGGATAGTTTGAGCCTCAAACATATTTCTTGGTGGTACCACTCACAGCAATATTTAATGGGATCAGTTGGTCCGGGAAATACACGAGGCTGCTCTCGGCTCTGATTGAAGGGGAACAGGATAAGGTATATGTACGAGACTTGTGTTTTCAACTGTTGCGATGCCTTTATCCCTTGATAAACGGTCACATTTTAGGCAGCAAGCGACCCGATGTTCCGAAATGGGCTCAAGATGTTAGCCGTACTAAATACAACATATCTTTCAAGTTATCACATGTATTAACTGCATTTATATAAATGTTTGTTTCACTATAGAGAAAAAAAACACGCCTCAAGGGAAGCGAATTGCTTGCTTCATGCGCCTATCATATGTTCAAGTTTAATTTCCATAGGTTATCAGGTACCCAGGACTGTTCTGCTAACGCAAGAGGTATCACCATTAGCTCTGGCATAAATGCAGCATGGGCGCGCTGTATGTTGGATGTCTTTTTTTTTCTTTTTTTCTTTTTCTTACGCGACTGATTGTTGCACTCATTTTTCGATATTCTTTTATTTCTTCGGGTACGTCGAGATATCTTCGATGTCCATATACTAGCAGCAAGTTACATTTTTGCCAAACGAATGCCAGCAAGGAACTTAGTTCACAGCCTTTTTAAACAGAAAGGTCGAAATAGATATGCCACTATAAGTAGTTGACTTCAAATTAAGCAAAAAAAAAAACAAATACAGAAGTATACGCTTTTGCGCTTTTTAGCACGAAATTCGTGCACACCTTGCCCACCACTCCCGCATGTTCATTAATGCTTCAAATATTGCGTAATTGCCCGTGAGGAAACATTGACGAAGACATTAGTGTACTGCAAGAAACCATCTGCACGAAGTAGGAACGTTGCAGTGGCATGTGAGCAGCCACTGTGTGGAAACAAATGCTGAAACTTGATATATTGAACAAGTCTAATCACGTAGCAGATTATATATATATATATATATATATATATATATATATATATATATATATATATATATATATATATATATATATATATATATATATATATGACCTCATCAGGAATGGATATTCTAAATATTTTATTAAGAAGGCAACTAAAACTAGTTCATCATGCAAAGCCAGCAGCAACACATTCAAGCCATTGATAATACAGCGTCAACACGCCAGCGCTGCTAATGACTGCTAATGGACAATGAGAGACAGAAGAAAGATGAGACACAGAGACCCGCAGCCCGCTTTTAGTTAACGTGCACGCTGCGAATCTTTATCGTTCAACTACGCAAAAGAGAAATCGCCCACCGGCACTACATTGCAGGTCAAGATTCAGTGCCTATATATACGGGATGGCCGGTGAACGGTTGTGCAGCGCGAGAAGTCGTTTTTTTCAAACAAGAAACTCGCTAGCAGACGCTGCCTGCGTCGGATTTGTCTCTCGCGGGCGAGGGCGCGTTCTCGTTCCTTGCGACCTGGTAGTTCTAGTTCAGCGTTCATCGCAGAAAAAGCGTTTCCAAAAGCGTTTTCCGCCGTTCGCTCTCTCTCGCCACACGGTGAGCGCTGAGGTGGTGGCGCCCTCTCTTGCGCTCAAGCAAATGGACCGTCCCGACAGCAAACGACGATGCACGCCGCGACAGCAGACGACGATGCACGATGGACGTCGACACGCCGAGACCCTAAGGTGCTTCGCCCCTAAAATAAAACATTGCAACCTCTCGAGGCTGGCGTTTACCAGCTTGAGTTTTCGTGTCAGTTACCACATTCACATTCATGATGTTTAGACTCTACCAGATAAATTTCTACATACGCGACACTCCAGATTATGTTTTCCTAGACAGGACGTACGTTGGTCATTGCTTACTTCACTGTCATGCATGTCTTTATTATGCCGTGGAGGTCTAAGAATTTTAGAAGGTCATATTTTAGGCATCCCATAACTGAAAGGGGCAGGAGTCGTTTAAGAGCGGAGCTCTTAAAGCTCTTCGTTGCACCGGGTAGTGCGAACAGAAACCATCGTCACCACGAATCGGCACGCTCTCTCTTCTTCCTCTTCTTCCTCTTCATCTTCTGCTTCGCTCCCAAAACACGTGCGCTTATTTCTCCGGCGTAGCCTGTAATAACCCTGATGGGTGAGAGGAGAGAACAAGTACAGAGAGAGAGAAAGAAAGAAAGAGAGAAAGAAAGAAACAGAGAGACAGAAAGAAAGAAGATATAAAGAAAGAGAAAATTTTGACAAAAAAATTCCTCAGGAGGCGGCGGGATTCGAACCCGTGTACCCACGATCCGAAGGCGAGCGTCTTAAACCCTAGGCGCGCGGACAGAACAAAGCATAGTTTTGTATAGTATCGTATAGCAAGGAGGTAGAAAAGGGAAGAGAGGTTGAGGAGGAGAGGTGAGGGTTAGGAGGCAGGAAAGAAGAAGGGAGAGAGTATAGCGTAGCACATAAAGAATGCGAAAGAGAGCAACAGAGAGAAAGAGAGAGAGAGATAGCGAGAGAATCAAAGAAAGACAAAGAAAGAGAAAGAAATAGAAAGGAAAAAAAAACATAGAGAAAGAACGAAATAGCAATAAACAGAAACAAAAAAGACAGAAAAAACAGAGAGATGAGAGAACAACAACGAAGCAGTGCAAAAAAGAATGAGAAAGATAGACACACGGAAAGAAGACCGCCTAGCTCCGCACTTCCTTCAGGCTTGGCACCCCTAGTGCGAAGCTGCCTTAATTTTTTTCCATGCCGATGTACAAGTGGAATATTTTCTGCGACTCAAAGGCGGCACTGCAGTCTCTACTGTCAGCATTACGCCGCGGGCCGCACGAACAGCTGGTACTAGAGATAGCAGAGGTTATCCACCACCTAATTGAGGAAGGACATCAAATCACTTTTCAGTGGTTACCAAGTCACTGCGGAATTATCGGCAATGAACGGGCCGGTAAAGCTGCCCGCTCAGCACACGCAGAAGACCATGAACTGTTACTACCGCTTTCTAGGACCGACGCTGCACGGAAGCTCCGTTTGCATGCTCGCCAACGCACTACGTCACAATGGAATGAGCCACACTTCAAACATGATCGACTGCACTCATTTGACCCTACATTAAGTCTTCAAGTCCCATCAAGGCTTCGCCGAGCAGACGCGACGCTTTTGTGTAGGCTGTGGTTGGGCGTTGCGTTTACCAACGCCTATGCTTTCCGCATTGGGATGGCCGACACCGCAGCCTGTGATCACTGTGGAAACGCAGAAACAATTAGACATATTTTTTGCGACTGCCCACTGTACAGTGCACAGCGACTATCTCTTTGCAACGCGCTGAACAAGTTGGATGATCGACCTTTGTCGGAGGAAAGAATTCTACGCCATCGACAAGACGCAACGTCGCTGAAGAAGGCCATGCAAGCGCTTCTGCGCTTTTTGCGATCGACCGGCCTTTTTGAACGATTGTAAGCAGAACTTTGTCCCTGTGTGTGTTGTTGTTTTTTACCTTGTGTGTGTACGTGTTCTTTTTTCTCCTCTTTTTTTTCCCTCTCCCTCTCTCTCTCTAGACCCTCTTTCTTGCCCTATTTCCCCCTCCCCAGTGCTGGGTAGCAAACCAGATGCTAATATCTGGTTAACCTCCCTGCCTTCCTTTTTTCACCTCTCTCTCTCTCTGTTTCCATACTGGTCTAAAGGCAAGTGTTTAGGAGGTCGTAAGCTTGAAGGTGGCGCAGGAAAATATGACATCCCAATAGATTCGGACGAATAAGGGGCCTTTCTGTTCAAGTCGGGTTCTGCAGCTATGAAGTTTGAACAAGAATTTTTTTTCGATGATTTAATCGTGTCTTCGAACCCTTTTCAGCACAATTTGCTCGAGATCTACACTGTGTACGGTGCAATACATGGGAACAGGATGCAATGTATCAACGATGCTTTTGTACAACTTTTTGCTTGCTGTGTTTAAGCACTGCATAGAAAAACGGGCCATGCAATAATTGACAGGCAAGAAAAATACTTCCAGAAGCTACAAAACAATCGATATAAAGGCAATTCAAATAAAAATGTTACTGTGAAGCACGTACACGCAAAAAGAGTAGTAAAAAAATTAAATTTAGTGAGTGCTGACTTGGACACACACGCACTGAAATTACATAGGACAGAAAAGAACATGCAGAGTGACGTCCAAAAGGCAAAGAGAGCCTGAATAATGATGCAGTCATCTACGACACTACGCACTACTCGCATTTCACTCTTTGATTTCGTCGCTGTAGCGCATGTCGGCACTGTAGGTGCGCAGACCGCAGTTGTTCGGTTGATTATAATCAACCAGAACTGTTGGTTCTCATGGCATCATTTGTCTCGCCACAATTTGATTACGTTTCTTTTTTTTTGTTCGTGGCTCAAGAATACTTCGGGTTAAGACAATGACATCCTAGGCTTTCCGACCGGGGTCGGCACATGTGGCAATACATGCGCCTTTCAATTGCATTATTTTATTTTATTTATTTTATTCAGTTTGGACCGTGCTTGTAGTTTGCCAGGAGCAAGAAAAGGTTGCCCTTAAACCATCCCTGAAGAGCCAGACGGGCATATTTGATTACATTGTAATAGCACTTTTGGCGCAGGCGGTAGTCTTTTGCTCAATTTGATGTATTTTCGTCTATTTTCTTTTTATTTTCGTTTTGTGTGTGTGTGTGTGTGTGTGTGTGTGTGTGTGTGTGTGTGTGTGTGTGTGTGTGTGTGTGTGTGTGTGTGTGTGTGTGCTCGCGCTAATGCGAGTACAATTGTAATCAAAGAGCGCTTAGGATTAAGTCAAGCAGCTGTTCCAGCTTGAGGGGCACCCGAATTGTGCAAGCGTTGAAATGTATTTGCAGAATAATTCAAATCTTCACTATTTCTTGCGTCCACTTGAACTGGATAAAAACAAGTGCGTTGTAGGGAGCCGGGTCGCGTTTCTCGTGCTTCGTTCTAATTGCCTTGCGAACGAGCGGATCAGAAAAAAGAAAAAAAAAATCATTGGAAGACTAAGCACAAACGATGGTTAGAGGCTATTTCTGGCACGAAAGAGGCTAAATCATTAAATGTCCACGATGTTTATTCCGCAAGCCTTAGTGTTATTCTTAAACAATCTCAAAAAGGGTTGGTAGTAACTTTTCAATCTCTCTTTGGCGAAGTGGAATGACAGAAGTACATAGAAAAAGTAAGCTATCTCTCTCGCCCACTGTAATGCTCCTTCGCTAATGCTTCGCAAAAGCAAGAGGCACTGGCCTTCGCAAAAGCCCCGTCGTCTTAGGAAAGCAAATAACACGAGAATAATTTTTGCCTTTCCGAAGCATTTATTTCGCTACGGGTGTGTTAACTGCTTTGAAATTATATTTGTTCCGTTTCTGCCTTACATACCAGCGAAGTTACAAAAAGCTCTTGGGCAAACATGTGCACCTCGCGAAGGAGCGCCGAGAGACGCCGATATTGACACAACCAGTAATAAATGGGCAAGCGACATATTCTCCGGTTTTCATCTTTTTTATTGCGATAGCAATTATATGGACAGTCTCGGCTGGATTTTGCCGTCGCCGTCGCCGCCGTCATGCACCGTATATGTATAAGTATGTATATATATATATATATATATATATATATATAAAAGCCCCAAAGAAAAATAATTCAGAAAAATGCTTCCCAAGCGCGGAATTGAACCAGGGACCTCTTCCTCCGCAGCGAGTGGCGTTAGCCACTACGCCAAGAAACGCAGATCCTACACGTAGGTAACGGCGAGCGTTATATACACACCCTTTACCGCTGGACGGACTCAGAGACGGCTGCGCTTATAAGCGTTTCTTCATTACCAGCGAGATGGCGTTAGGAGCGCGACAGGCGCATTTAAAAGTCGTCGGCGAGCTCGCTCGCTTCTTACACTTGCGCAGGGAGAACCTTGCCCTTCCGCTGTCTGCTCGCGTGGTTTTCTTATGCTGAGGGGAAGAGGGATGTTTCACGCTTTCACCGTGATGTCCGCGCTCATGTTACGGAGCGTACGAAAGCCACTCGAGCTCAAGGGACGCCGCTAAACGAACAAACATAAGATGAGCGCGAACTATCAAGTGTCACAGCTCGACACTTGAAGCACGCTAGTTTCCTTCGCTGCTTCGGCCGCCTTTGCAACAGGAGCGCTGTTAAAACTGAGAGTATCCATTGGCGAGCCTCACATCATATAGCATTAGTTTCTTGCTATCGCATTCATTGCTTCGGCCTTGCGGCGAAACTGTGACTTCTTTTTTACTGTTTCTTTCTTTGTTTGGCCATGAAGGCTCGTGAATTTCTTGGTCACCGCCTTAACATTCGGCGATTGGTTATATAATTTTAATGCTTCTTCTGGCAGGATCTGAAGTTAGATGTCATACGGTCAGCTTGCTTATTCCCCCATACTTTAGCTGCTACGTTTTGTTGCCACTTAACACATGTTTATTCTTGTTTCTTTTTTTTTTTCTTCAATAAATGTGAAACTTAGAGTCTGTAACTGTAGAAACGGCTGGCTATCGTAAAATTGTAGCGAGGAAAAGCAGCAAAAAGAGGAAAGCTCGCGGAACTACAAACCAACTGTCAAGAAAGTCTATTAAAAATTGATTCATTGTTCCAAGTTAGTGCCCCTCTAACACGCTGCATGTACACTGCATTGTTAAGAGGGTACTGACATGAAATAGTTCAGTTGTGTTTGTTTTTTGTTTTTGCGTCAAATGAAAGAAATGAAGATCCCCGAAATGAAACGAAAATCCCTGAAGAGTCTAGAAAACGCACTGGTAAGCTTGTGTGCGCTACAAAAAATTAATTGCAAGTTTTTCAAAGATAGTTTCGGTTCCTTCTGTATATTGACTTAACGATAAAGTATAAGTTTCTGGTCACGTGCTAGTGCAAGGTATTGTGACGTTTCCACCACGGCCGCTCCGTCGTCTGTCATGCGCCGCACGTGTGGCAAGCAAGTGCGCAGTGAACAATCGACGAAATTTTGTCTAGTGGCTCTGGCGATAACTATTGTTCCTGAGTTTTCTCTTTTCAAAGAGAAATACTGCGTACAACGCATAATATAGGTGTACATTTAAACAAAGAATTATTATGAGCCTGGAACAGCGATAAAAATGGAGCGGTTCAGGTGCAAATTATTTGCGCTCGTATATATTGTGTTCTTCTTCCTTTCATCTCTCGTTTTAAATGCGAAGCATTTCTTAGCGAGCCACAGGTATTTTGGGCATCTATCTATCTATCTATCTATCTATCTATCTATCTATCTATCTATCTATCTATCTATCTATCTATCTATCTATCTATCTATCTATCTATCTATCTATCTATCTATCTATCTATCTATCTATCTATCTATCTATCTATCTATCTATCTATCTATCTATCTATCTATCTATCTATCTATCTATCTATCTATCTATCCGCCTACTTCTGGGTGTTCTCGTGGTCGTCTCCTTAGCTTGGCATACACCAAAATCGGCATAGGACACGAGTGTAGCCGAACGCGATTCAAAGGTCATGACATGATTGACGTGACTTGCCTGTCGCGCACGTCGTGAAACCCTTTCCATCGGTCACGAGTGGTACATACTCGCATAACACGGTCCGTGGTATATGAGTATACACCACAGGTCATTGACAGTCTCTATCAACCAAGGCTCAGCGAGGCCCCGCCACGGTGGTCTAGTGGTTATGGCGCTCGACTGCGGACCCGAAGGTCGCGGGATCGAATCCCGGCCGCGGCGGCTGCATTTTCGGTGGAGGCGAAAATGTTTGAGGCCCGTGTACTTAGATTTAGGTGCACGTTAAAGAACCCCAGGTGGTCAAAATTTCCGGAGCCCTCCACTACGGCGTCTCTCATAATCATATCGTGGTTTTGGGACGTTAAACCCCAGATATTATTATTAAGGCTCAGCGAGAACTGACTGGAAACCTTAACGCAATAGCATTAAGGAGCGGTCTAAGCCAGCGCAACCAGTCTTCGCACTGCTCCCCTCTTTTTGGGCGTTATAAAGAGTACACCACCACCACCACGACCACCACCCGTGTTACGGAGAATCTGGAGTCGGCGTCGACGGCGTTGTCAATGCGCGAAAAATCACGATGGAAGCAAAGAATAAAAATCGCGGCTCGAGCCGGAATCAAACCCAGGCATTCTGCATGGCAGTCAAGTATTCTACCACAGAGGCACGCCAGTTCTTCAAACAGCACTGCAAAAAGAGCTTATGCATGAGTGATATCGGGGCAACTCCAACTGTGGTTGACGTGTTCGTCATCCGCTTTTACACCATTATTACAAACATTAACTCTGGAAGCTATAGTAATGCCTTGCTCGAGTACGCCGAATATCGCTACATATGATACGCACATCACTGCACCGTAACGTGCACCTTGCTGCGATAAAACTGACACCGCTTTAACGTGTGTGCCGACGTTAGGTCGGACCATGAGCTACCCTTTACGCGCCAGTGTAGACCATATGGCTAGCAAGCCTACCATATACGCACCACTACAAAATTTACCGAAAGACGTCGGTCCAACACGTAACGCTTGACTCAAAGCGAAAAATCTGGCATAGGCTCGCGGACTGCTTCGCATGAAATCGATTCCCACAATGCGTAGGTTATGCCGGAATTTTTTTCGTTCTGTTCTTTAAGCTTGCAACCGCACCAACTAATTATTTTTCCACACGAGAAATATTTGCTCCGGCGCTAGCAAGTGCACGCAGCAATATCCAGGAAGCTGCAATAGAAATATGGAACACGTCTTGGTAAGTGCTGAGAATGTTTCCTCCCCGGGTACAACGGAATATATTTTGCAAGAGTTCCAGTAAATGGTGAACGCATGGCATGGGGTCTACTTGGTCGAGAGAGATAAAAACTGTATGAGTGACTACACTGCTTCAACTTGTAGTGCGGTTGGTGTCCTCGATGGTAGTGGAGGTGGTCATTCTGTTTAGTAAGTTATGAAGCTTGTCGCTTCACGTCCTCGCGGTTTCGGTGGTGGTGTTGGAACAGGCGGAGTTTGCTCTTAACGAGTTTGTTCGGCAATACTTCCGCCTGGCCACCAACTGGTCTTGAACTCGGCGTGTAAGAGGAAGGCAGTCAACAGGCGCTCAACTCTTTTTCTGACCACTACCAGACTCTTCGTAAAACAATAGCGTTGAAATCCCTCGCAGTCAATACCAGTTAGCGCGCAGGCATTGTCATTTGTTTATGTTGAGTGGTCCTTGTTAAGATTTTATTTCGGTTACGAAAACGGAAATCTGGGCGAGTTTGGTTGCACGCTTCGAAACGATGACAGCATCCACGAATGCGCTATGGCCTCCTGAATGGACGTGTTCTTTTTTTCGTGCAATTTGCAACTAATATGTTTGCTTAAAAGAACAGTGCTGGATGGAGACGGTAATAAGCCTAAAAAATTTCAGTTTTGTTACAGAGTAACGCCGCCGTCCACACCGTTCCGCCAACCGATAAAGAAAATACGTTCTGAAGAAAAGTGCAATTAAAGAAACCTAATGGCCTGTTTACAATGAAAAAATAGTCGAAAGGTTCGCTATCGGTGGAGAGCAAAGTGGGTTATGACGCTATGCACGAGTTGGAAATGAGGGAAGCAGAGCCGCGGACAGGCACGCTGATGCTCTCGTAGCGTAGTGACGCCTGCCAGGTGCCACCGCAGCCGTTCCGCCTACTGATTGCAGGTTCGGCTACGGATTTAACGGGCACAACCCCAACCGAGTCCATGGTCGTAGCCTATCCCTTACTGTTCGTCGGCAACGCCCGTTACGCCGAGTGACTAGTGACTCATGCCTTTTTATTCGCAAATGGCAGGCACACTGAGCCGACTTAGCTGAGCCGATATTGGGCGGAACGCACTATGTGCATGTACAGGCTTAGTGAAGAAGCCATCGGGTATGGCGCTAAAATCGTTTAATAATGAATGACCCTCGGGAGATACCCTGTTTCGAGCGGTGCGGAGAAAGTGCTTTTTAGAGCGTGCAGTTTCTGAGTAACCTATTACGCCTTTCTGGATTAACTACGGTATCATAATAGTGCGACTAAGAATGGCTGAAAAAGGCTAAAATTGCAGGGCATTCACGTAGCACTGCATTTTACATCATGTGACTTGCGAGGGAGTGACACCGCACACATTTACTGTTTGAGTCACGTTAAGGTTGATCGCATTGCTTCCCGACACAAGACGACCTCAGCATGTTTTTTCAACGTTTTTATTCCTTTTTATAATGACTAACAAGTATATGCGAGAAGTGAACGGGCACGTATTATATAGTGCAATTGCTTGACGAGGGGCGAGAATCGGGCAAAGCCTTAAGGGGCTTCTAACCCACCTATTATATTGTTTCACATATTTCAAGTGAACTTGTGTACGTAATGTGTACGCCTTGTGTACGTAATGCCATATCGTCACGTTTCGGTGAAATGCGCTTGGATTACGCGCCACGGCGACACCACAAATTAAAAATAAAGGCAGTGACGTGCGGACCTCCCTGACTTTCCGGGTGTCTCTTCCGCGCATTGCATACCTGCTCCTTATCCTGCACACAAGTGCTGCGTGCTTTGGTTTACGGTTCCCAGTGCCACATGGAGCTTCAGGTGCTGGTGCATGGGCCGGCACGACAGCAACAGCGGGTAGCCGAAGAGAGGGGAGCAGTGATAACCGGAAGTGGACCGTGACTGAAGTAGCACACTCGAGCCTTTTGTAGGAGTACGCCGCGAAAAGTAACCGAACCATTCGAGGGAAAAGAAGGGAGAAATAACAGAGAGCAGGGAGAAGCGTGCAGCCTCTGCGTTGTTGATCAGTTTCGTGGTGATGTTTGGATACAAAACTCCACACTCCTGTTTTCAAAGTCTGCCGGCTTTGGCGGCCATGAAGCACATTATAAGACGGTAACCTTAGGTCTTAGCCATGTATGACTCTTGAGAAGTGATGTTTCATGCTTTTGAATGTGTGCTCTCTTGTTGTTTTAGTAACTCTGAAACAAAACGAAAAATAAAATGAAATGAAAGCTAGTGATTCAATTCCTGCAAAGAAACACCTAAGGATGAAATCGAAACAGCAAAAAAGACGTCACTATAGGGAGCAAGAATGAGATAAAGAAAAACTGCGATGAAAAAAAAAATCCCTGTTTATTCTTATTCTTTTAACTCTCATCGATCGATTTCTTGCGTATATTCTGTACGTGTGTAGAAGTGCTTTTTCTTTCCTAACATTTTTTTCATTTCTCGCTCATCTTATCATTACTGTGTAGATGCCTGCGATCAGTATAAGCACCTCACCTACCTTTTCACCACCACGTAACTGTGTATGTGTGTGCAAGGTGCTCCCTCGTAAAGATTTGTGCGGTTATATCCCGGCTGCAATATCGCAAGCCAGCAAGCTAAGTGATAAGTACGAGGCTGAGTTTTGTTGGTTTAATCGCAACAAATACGTCGCAGAGTTCCGCTGGATTTGCGCAAATAGCGATGCGTTGAAGCATGGCTTTCTCGCTCTTTACTACATCAAACACCTCACAAGTTAGCCACAAAAATATCGGCGAGGATAGCTTGACACGCAAGGCCGCGTTAGAGAGAGATAGAAAAACAATATAGACAGAAAGACGCCGCCCTAAATAAGTTATGCAAGTCCTGATATTGGTTTTTTTGAATTTTTTTTCCCTGCCATGTGTATATACATCACTTCCAGTCAGACCAATAACCCTCGGGGATATGAGCTAGAATTTGAGGCCACAACAAAAATAGAAAGGCGCGCTGCCGTGCGTAACCATTCTGTACGTAACACCCCCCCCCCCTTTTTTTTTATTGCGTGTTTCTATGAAGAACTCACATAGACAACAAAGTTGGCCGATTTCCATGGCGACGGCTCGGCGTTTTCTACCCACACATTTCTCAGCGAAAGTTTGGTATGATCATGGCTACCTAGGTTCACAATGGTATAGCGCTGCAGGAGCTGCGCTTAAAGCGAATAGATGAGACAAAATGTCTGGCGAGTGAAAGACACCAAATCAAGGCGCGAAAAGAAACAACCTGTCATCAAACTGGAAGTGGTTTCGTTATTGCTGCCGAAACACGCGGAAGTGCATACTGAGTGTTCTTAATTTAGTAATTGAGACCGATTTCAGATGCGCCCTAAACGTTCTTCAACATGGATGTCTTTGACTGTATGTGTACCTTCGTGCTTTATGTGTGCTTTATGTGTGCGCAAGTGGGCTGTGCGCGAAGCATTTTTTTTTGGAAAAAGGAACACCTCGTAGTTCACGCATTATTGACAAGAAATCGACGAAGCACGCATTATTCTCGATATTCTCGACGAAGAGCAAATGTGACGAACAATTGATATTTACGGAAAGGCTTTGAGTTTAGAAATTACA
Organism: Rhipicephalus sanguineus; assembly: GCF_013339695.2. NCBI lineage: Eukaryota > Metazoa > Arthropoda > Arachnida > Ixodida > Ixodidae > Rhipicephalus > Rhipicephalus sanguineus. The sequence continues at coordinate 153,043,779 of NC_051176.1, forward strand.
TTCTTCAGCGACAAGGGGACGCTGTGCATCGTAGCCGGTAAAATTACGTGCTAAAGTTCAGACACTTCGGCAGAGTGCATAAAAGCATGTAATACTTTTCCGCAGCAGAACATGATCGCGGCAACAGGATGCTATTCTCCATGCGCAGTCCGAAGAGTGAAGTGGTAATGCTCAGGTACGTTCGAATGAGCGGATAAATTTTTCACGTTTGGTCGTGTTACCGTCTCACAATAATGCCGTGGGTGACAACCGATTAAAGCTGTCATCAGAGACAAGAGCAGTCTCTGGCAGGCCGCAAGAAAGGCTGACGAAAACAAAGTGATCACCGGTCTTCCCTTTGGTTATATAGACTATTTTACAGAAGGGTTTCGATGTCGCCATATTTGGCTGTTAACCTTGCCGTTTCGTATCTTGAACAACTAAACGAGCAGCGCTACGCTGCGCGTATACACGTAGAAACGGCTGGGTTGGTGCATTCGACTTTACTTGACCTTATCAATTCACGTCGCGAGATACAAAGATAAGAAAACATTCGTTTAACAGCCCGAGGTGGTGAACTTACGTAAAATAGTCTATACAGTGTGTTTTTCATCGCCTTGCATAATTACCTAAGACTTGAACAATTTGTTTGTGTTACGTCACTACAGCTGAATCGTCTGTCTTGGAGGAAATATTTTGCAAAAAAAAGTTATTCACCGAGTGTTTACGTGCCTTTACTAAGTATTTACTAAGTATTTACGTGCCAAAATAACGATGTGATTGTGAGGCACGCAGCAGTTTAGGGTTCCGGAAATTTCGCCCATCTAGTGTTCTATAACGTGCCCCACCATCGCACACTACATGGGCCTCTAGCAAGACACCGGTTGTGATTGTGATGAATTGGCACACCAGGATTTGATTTGCTATAATTCATTATTTGTTAATATGCAGCGTTAATGACCGGTGGATTCTCGTGAATTAACGCAGACGAGGCCCCTTTCCAACAAGCAGGTTAAAGAAGAGATCGAGAATATAATACTTGCATTCATTAGGCTCGATTACATCTTCATAAATTACGACATGTAAAAATGCGTTATCCAAGTCCTGAATAACTTGACTGCTTGTTCTTTCTCGAACTTGTTTTTCGCTTTTATGCCGAATTAAATTATTCGTGCTCATTCCGGAATGACTAAATTCGTGGAGGAGTCTATTTTGTACGTTTTTTTTAAAGCGTTTAGTGTAAAAGAAACAAGGTATTCTGCAAAGTGTTCGTTTATTGTCATGTATTAAGGAGCCAAAAGATATTATATATTTTTGTCCCCAGTATGTTGTCTCAAGTGAAGAGGGCGGTTTCTTACTACATCGAGCGGCTCAAGTTTTAAGAACTTGCGGTGTAGCACTGAGGTTGTTGCCCTATACGCGTTAAAGAACCACAATAGTTACCAAATATACAAATTTGAAGGCATGAATGCAGCAGCTACTAGCCTAGAGATCAGATGTCCATATTCAGCAAGTGCGTTGCCTACCAAAACACTACACCTGGATACTTAAAAAACAAAAACAAATTTCCGATGCAGCATCCTGCATGGATTATGAAAAAAAAGTGCATTTTCTTTAGGAGGAGTGGTCGCATATCCGGAGCACTAAGGGTGAGGCTGATATTACATTGAATCTGCTGTGACCCTGGTTATTTTCAATATGTTTGTTTACAGAGAGTGTTTGATAAATTTGGTTCAATATTGAGAATAAAGCTGTGCGCGTATATTTTCTTCTGCCTTTCATCTTTTTTTATAGTTTTCCTACCCCTTACTTTTTGGTTAGTGCAGCGAATTTTGAAGCGCATACTTTAATTCCAGTTTTTCTAAAGCTACTCTGGTATCGGGATATCCTGCCTAAAAGGAAATCAGGCTCTAGCATGTTGTAACGGGATATTTGGAATATGGTCGAAAGCAATGCAATTCTTAGCACATGCAACAACTTCGCCTCTCAGGGCATGAAAGGAATTGGCGATTCGGAGACAACTAGGTTGTGCAAGGAGGTGGATGCCCGGTAATACCGTGTTTGAGCGGATTACCACTGCTGGAATGGCAGTCGATATTTGTTCAGCGGATTACCGCTTTCATTGCCTTAGGGCCTTCATGAGCAGCGCTTTCTAGTTCAGAGGAAAGCAAATGCAGTAATAATTAAAACAGTATTCAATGTTCTTTCTCCCTGCGGTGAGACGTAGCGGCAGAAGGGAGTGATATTATAGCTGACGAGGCACGCCACGTCAAGTGCTGCCACAAGGCTCTCGATCGCCTGTTTTGCCTACAGGACAAAACACGCCTTTGTACAGAGACCGAGCAATCGCTCAAACTTAAGAGACCGACAGATGAGGCGAGACAACACAAATGCTGACTTCCCATCAGCGTTAACCTAAAGGAGGAAATACACATACAAGCAGGTCTGTCCTGCAGGAGAGTACTGAACTCGGCTGGTGAGTGTTTAACGAATGGAAACAACGTGTGCAACAAAGGGACGTAAGTAAACCCGACAGAGCGCTGAATAAACCCCACACTTTATTAAGGCGAAAGCCTCAAGTGCCCCATGAGACGCTGGCCTTAAAAAACGTGGCGTGTGGAAGAAAAACCCGCGTGACTTCATAAAAATCGGGGTTTGAGCTGGAATCGAACCCATGTACTCTGCGTGGCAGTCAAGTATTCTACCAAAGAGACACGCCAGTGCCTGAAACCGCTTTTCAAAAAGAAGCTGTGCAATCGTCATGTCGGACAAGGAGTCGTGTTAACAGATGTAACACTGCGTGGCAGAGGCGTAAAGTCACTCCAGGCGTCACACCATGTGAATTGTGTAACGATTGTTGCAAATAAAAGGAGAACCAAGACGGCCAGCTCGAGCAGCTGCCACGAGCACTGGTTCGTTCTGGTTTTCGCTGCCATTCTTTGGTGCAGCCAGACGTCCGTATATCGCTGCATTCATTCTGGTGCCGGAACCCGCCCGGTCATCTGGCACTCGACCTTCGACAATGGAGCTACTCCGCACCAAGCGCCGCTTCCTCCGAACAGTCATCGCGAAGGGCCTATCCACGCTCGACGTCCTGCTCGCAGATTCGACCACCCCGGTTAGCAAGCTCCAGGAGGTTCCCGAGCTAATTGTGGCGAAGAACGCACAACTCATCGGCCTCGACCACGAGGTACAAGCTACACTCCACGATGATGAATTGGAAGCAGACCTGACTACCTCCTATGAATACGACGAGAAGGTGATACACGCCAAAACGAGAGTTCACCTCGCAACCGCGTCGCGTCCTCCGAACATTGCTGCCCACTCCGTCTCGACCGCAAGGCCAAACAACGCGCCGTTCACTTCGAAACCGCAAGATGCCGCCATTTCAGCATCGACTGTAGCGTCGGTCTCTCGCTTCGCACCAGCTCAACTACGATCACCCTCTCACGATTCTCAGAGCGACCTGGAGAGCGCAATAGGAAAACAAACACCATTGGTTGATCCGCACCCGGTGCCTCAGTCCACGCAGGAGAGATCCCACGTGTCTGTCAGCTTCCCAAAGACATTTCAGTGCCACTCAGTGGCCTAACGTTCTGCCCGGCAAAGATGCTGCGGTGCTGTCGAGCTACTGCATGATGTCAGCAAAGCCCCAGCTGACGTCTGCGTTGCGGCTTCCGTTAGCTGCAGCGCCTGCTGCTGTGGCGTCCACCATGGCGCCGTCGCCTGCGTCTGTGCCACAGCAGGCTTCCTCCAACAATTTCTCCTTACCTTGCTCGCTAACTTCATTTCCTACCTCTGTCGCTGTGCCACCAAAGATTAAAACGGACGGCAACGAGAAGCAACCGAAAAGGTCGTGCTCTTCGAAGTTCAGGTTGAAGTCTCACTTGTCAAAAATGGGGGACCTGCTTGTAAGTCCCGGGAGACCAGGACCAACTCAGACTCTCCGACAGCAAGATAGCGACGCAAGAAGCGCAAAATGCATCAGGACGAGTTTTTGCACGGTGCCAAGGCGCCCAGTAGCTCCAAGCAGGAAAGCAAGCACACCGGCCCACATAACAACAAGCAAAAGGTGGCAAACAACGTGACAGCGAAGTGTTCTGGACACAACAGCCAGTTTACCGTCGAGCGAGCCCCTTGATGGGCCGGATGGTGGAAGCGGCTCGTACGCATCACCAAGAACACGTTGAAACGTACGCTGGGTCACAGTCATCTATCCTTCAAAGACATCACAACGCTTCTCTGCGAGGTGGAAGCGAACATCAACAGCCGCCCGCTGACTTATTTATCTGTTTAACGAGGACTGAAGCCCACTTACACCTTCGCACTTCCTGCTTGGCAAATGTGCAGCTTGCTTGCCGCAAGATTTCGGCGCCGCGATCCCTCAGTCAACAGGCGTCGGTCTGCGACGTCGAGTGCTACATCGACAAGAGCTAACAGATCCTCTATGGAAGCGCTGGCGCAAGGGGTACTTGTTGCTTCCGCGTTCGGCCCACGAAACGGCGCCCAAGAAACCACCACGCCTTCAGGTGGGCGACGTCGTCCTGGTGCGCGACTGCTGGTGCACGACGATCAACAATGTGTGCAGCTACTCGCGTGACTTCTCGTGTTCCGATGATGATGGTGATGGTGGTGGTGGTGGTGGTGGTGATGGTGATATAGCCACACCTGATGGATTTCGCCTTCGAGCCGTCTCAGGCGAATGCACGAGGGACCCTGCGAGTTTTTTAGATGCGAAGCAGCTTTTTCTGGGGGCTGTGTCCGGCGGCGGTGGTGGCGTCCGCGCTCCACTGCGCATGCGCCTACTCTCTCTCCCACTCTCCTCCTTTACGCAGGTGTTCGGTCGCTTTCTTTACTCTCCTCCCCCGCGGTGCAGCCGCGGCGCAGCCTCTCCTCCCACGTGACGCAGCCGCGCCGCAGCCAAATACAGCCTGTAACCCACTCTCTCCCCTCCCTCCCCAATTTCATGTGTATATCAGCGCATGCGCTCGGTCGGCTTCCGTCATTCTTGCTTCGCTGCCGTTCAGATGAGTTGCAACGTCAACGTCGGCGCCACTCGTTCACTCGGCGCTAGCGGAAAGCAATGCACAACCACAACGTAATGATAACACAAACACTAAATACTAACCTCACACACTAACGGAAACGCCGAGTGAACGTAACGGAAACTTGGTGTGCGCCCCCAATGCTGCCTCGCAGCCCCTCATGGTTCCCTTGAGTAGGAGATGGCGTAATTTTTTTAATTTCCACCTGCAATATATGAAAGACCAGTTGGGCTGAAAAAAGTTTCCTGCTGCAAACAAACATTTATAAACGCTCGTGTTTTCTCGCCTTTTCTCTCTATGTCTTAATTTTACACGATTGCTCTGTTGCGTACCTATACGCCCAACCTGCTCTCGTGAGCTTTTCCAGGCGTATGCCGGTGTGACGTAACATATTCTACGCTTCATGTTTAAGGTGAAAGCCTTTAATATCTCATACTCGCGGCGTCCGTCCCTCCGTCAATGCCCTGGCATGGAACCAGCTGTGGCCTCTTTCCCTCACACTCTCTCAGCAATCATGTGATGGAACAGCGGCGCAAAGCAACAGTAGCGCGTTGCTCCTTCCAACGCGCGTTGTGCAACTGTTGCGCAACGCGGCTGCGGCGTCCAGCGGCGGCCTCCGTCCGTAAAAGCGCAACAACCAAGAATGTGGATTCCCCCATACCATGGCATAGGCTTTCGCTGAACACACTTTGGAATTTACAAAGTGTCCTTCAATTTTTTTTCCCGCGGCCTCTCTGCGTGTTAGGTAACCCTTATTCTCTGCATTTGCGGCGCACTTAATCTGAGTTGCATGAGCGAAAGATACATTACCAAATATTTTTTTTATTTTTTATTCATTACCTTGTGACATTAAGGCTGCCTTTGTCAAGTGCATCGTTATATTTATTCGTACGAGCTAGTTCTTGGGAACATTTATGCACTAGGGGTACTGGAACCACGAAAGCTTCGAATCAAGTTGAACACAACTATTATGAAAACAGGACGTTCGAGTATGGAAGTCACTACACATTGAATATCGAAACGTATATAGAATATCAAACTGAATTAAAAATCTAAAACAGGTGAAATACAAAAGTTGCGTGAAGGCTATTTAGAAGCGAGATCACTACTTTCGCCACTTTATACGTCTAAAGGTGGTAATAGCAACATTAAACAAAAAGAGATAACTGGTGCATCATGACAACGTATTATTGACACAATATGACGTCATATCACAAGATACGCGTCGTGCTGTCGGGAAGGTTCAAACAATCATACATGATTTTTTTATTATTCCAGCATGCCAAATTAGTTAACGAACAGTTTGATTTGTTTAAATCGGCAAACCAAATTTGTAGTCTGACTACGGTGAGGCTTGTTCATTTAACAACTTTATACATTATTGTCCAGAAGTGGGGTCCATTTATACGCTCAGCAAATGATGCGTCTACGCAGAAGCCATGGTTCTTCGGCCCGTATTGACAAAAACATATCCCGCTAAAATTTTCCGTCATAGAACGTTCCAGCCAGTTATGATGTTGGGCTTATTAACGACCCCGGCTGGCCGATGCCAATATGCGCTTACGAAGTGAAAGCTTTGTAAATTCAGCCGCAAAATCACACGCTTGTCTGTACACTTATGTAAGCATTTCTCCCCGCAGACTAGAGCAACTGTTTCTGAGTTTATTCGAACGAACCAAATGTCCGACAACACCGAAAAGTGGTGTACCCAATCGAATATGAATATCTGCACTCCTACAATAAATTAATAACAATGCGTTTATGACTAGCATGTCTTTTCATCCAGCAATTAATCAAGCTATTACCTATGGGTCTGAGCACTAAGGCAATGGTTTATTCCTTTATTAAACAAACAGTAACTTGGGTACATTTTGATGATATAGTCGCAAAATCTTTACAAGCGTTACGTTTATTCATGCATCAACCTAACACGATGTTCTAAACAACGCCCGAGGTGGTCCCTATACACACAGTCTAAAGCGCATATATCAAACTCAAAAAAAAAAGAAAGAACGGGAATTTGTTCGGTATTTTGTATAATTCGATATTGAACTTGTGGGTAATGGGCTTGCTGCGTCCCGCCCGTAGTTAACTCGGGCAGCAGCAATCGGCCAGCTCGGGTGGCAACGTCTGTCCTTTTGTGGCAGCCACTCCCCTAGGCAGCGCGCAGATTGCCCCTTTAAATATACCCCGCAGGAGGGCCACGCGCACCGCCACGGCGCAGCATGTGGCGCTATCTCTAGAAAGCCGGTGTGCGTGGTTCGCAGTGAAATGCGATCCACGCAAACCGAACCCCGAAATTCGCATTTTTTTTTCAATGCGAATTTTGGTGCGAAAGTTGGTTTCACGGCACTGCTGCGCGATAATGCAAAGACAGCGGCTTCACGGCAATACGCGGAGATGTTTTTTTTTCCGTGGGTTGTTGTAGCTGTGAGGGTTATATGTAGGGGCGAATTTTACGCGAGAAAATACGGTCACGACGTAAACAGCGCCTCAACATCTTCGTACGAAGCTGTGCGTACTCGTAGGGCGCCGGAAGCCTATATTGTGCTATGGCCCTAATGTTGGTCTTGCATTTCGATATCATACTCAGCGCGCTTCTTGGAATGCTGTACGCAGCGGCGACGTGAGACTTCTTTTCCCTACGTTCGACTGTGCTAATTATCGCCTGCCTTGCGGAGAACAGCCAAGTTCTTAAGTTTTACGGCAACCATTGCGTTAGCAAAGGGAGCGGAGAATCGAACAGCGAGCCCGCAGTACGGGCCGACGGGCGCGACGACGGGGAATCATGGGAGAAAGCACGCGGTGACAAGCGCCCGTTTCTATCCGCTCGGCGAGGTGCCCTCCTCATCACCCCGCTGACTCACCCAAATACATGCGCGGAAGTCCCCTTCCGTTAGCAAAAGCCCACTTCTCGTGAGGGAAAGCCAACTTCTTGGGGCGTTTCGCAGTGCCCGATGTTCGATATATGAAGTGTTCCGGCTATTTTTGTTCGATGTAGCCGCAAATTTTCCTATGCGTTGACGTTAAAGCATTGTTGTGTTCAAAAACAGTTCGACATAAAAGATAATCGGATTGATCCGAGTTTTATATTGCCACGCCCACTTCTTGTCTTGTTTTGATGTATTCGGGTTTGACCGGCAGGGACGGTTATCAACGCTCGACGCTGTCCGCGAAGCATTGTTCGAGAAGCTTCACGTCTATAGTAGATCGTTCTGTTAAGATTGCGCCCCGCACGCGAATGTTCCAGCTTTGTCTAGAGATAACGCCGCCACCAGCGATATTGCTGGAAAGTTCGATACCGCCTGTATAAAAGCCGACGCGATTGACCGCTTGTCAGTTGATCGACGGACGACGCCCTGTTCGCCGCTATCATTGTACAGCGTGTATTGCTGTAGCTCTAGTTCTCATTTTCCGGCCACAAGTTCGGCCAAATAAACAGTTTCATCCTGCAAACGCCGACTGCTGTCTTCGTCGACGTCACGACCACGTGACAATATGGTCGGGTTCGACTGCACATCAGAGCTTCAAAATGTATTAATAGTATTTTTGGATGCGAAGCAGCTTTTGCGCTGAGCTTTGTCCGTAGTTCCATTGGCGAACGTCCGCTTTCTAAAACCTACCATAGCCACCTCTAACATGTTGAGCGCGCGCTCGCGCCAAGGAGAAGTCTTCTTCGCCTTCTTCTTCGACCGCCTTGATGATGATACGTGCAGAGCACTTTAGGATCCCGGGCTACCGTATGCTGCCCTAGCTTGGCGTAACGCAAACAAAACCACGTGTGCTGGCACGCGCTAGCGCGTTCGGGCCTGTGTAAGGGGCTGGGTAAGACGCTGTGGCCTCTCCCCCTTACACTCTCTCAGCAGCACGTGATGGCGTCGGGGAACGAGATTCTGCAGACGCGCGATGAACCCACGTGGCGTGCTCCAACAAGAGTTCGGGACGAGTAACAGCTAGAGTGAATTCATCGTGTGCTCCACATGCAAGGACGCGTTAACATCGGGCATGGTGCCCGTGATGAACGGAACTTTAGGTCGACCCATGCGCTGCTTCGCATCCCCACATGGTTCCCTTTAGTGGGAGATGGTGAATTTTTTTAAAAAAAGGAAATGGAGGCGGGGGAGAGAGCTCAGAATTACTTTTTTTTAGCGTCATTGCTGGCAAATATATAAATATAAATGCGCAATTATAATTATCCTCTCATGCTGCACGGTGCTTTTTTACACTTGAAACGTGCTTTTTTTTAAAGATGACGCAATTAATTGGAATTGCGTCACACGATATGAGCTATCCGCAGCAAAAAAAAAAAAAAAAAAGCAATGAGCAGCGTAATCAGCGAACAAACTAAGTCGATTAGCTTCTCCGTTAAAAGATTTACATAATATACAGACATATGGGCAATCTTCATAAATGTCTACCGTTGTATGCTACTTCTATTATTTAAAATCGTCAAGTATACCTGACTCACGTTAAATTATTCGTTTGATTTGCCTAATCTCGGTCGTAAGAGAAATAAATTCTGGATCTTCATTCGAAACACAGGAAATGAAACCAATACTCTTCCGTTTTGGTTACGTCACGCGAGCTACGAGAGCGAAGATTAATGTTAGCCAAAGTGGAGAAAACGAAGCCGCCCATGCACACCCGATGATAAGATGCTATTCTGGAGGCCGCACACTCTAAGGAAAAAAGAGAGTCAAAAGAGGGTCATGGAACCGTGACTCTCCTCGGGTGTCCATCTGACCCCTTTTGGAAGGTACAGGCAGAAAAAAAGAGTTCGCATTTGGGAAGGAGTCACTGGACCCTCCTGAAGCGCGTTTCGATTGGCTTCGGTATACGGAAGAGCCGCCATATACGCCATACATATCGCACGCTCGCCCTTTGGCGCCGTTGTGGCGCATTGCTCGGCGACGCAGACGGGGTTGGCGCCGGGGTGGCGCGCCGCTCTCCTCTCTCAGTCGTCTCAGTTCTCAGTCTCCTGGTCTATTGGAATGCGTTGCGTGGATGAGGTTGGGTTGCGCGTCTTCGGTGGTACTGACGCCGGCTCCGTGCACGAAGTGACGCTTGGAGGGCGGAATATTCATGGAGCTGTGGGACTACGGACAACGGGCGCCAGTTAACGGTGAGTGTACTGCTTTCGTAGGCACTAATTATACAGTTTTAGCTGGGCGTCTGCAGCAGCTCTGCGGAAGTTATCTGCCAGCCATTTCCAACAGCAGCCTGTGTCCGCCGGGCTGTTGCGGATGGCCAACTATAGCTGTCAGTTAACGAGTTGCCACCGTTATGCGCGTTGCTGTACAAGCTCCCATAAAGTGAGCGATGCAAACAATAATCGAGGGTCATTTCTTGCTGATCGCACGTCGTGTCTGCACTACTGAAGGTGCAAGATGTCGTTTTGAGATGCCCTTTAGTCTACTTCATAATAACATTTCCATCGACCTTGAGTGTGCGGCGTGCTTCCACGCGTGGGAACGTGAAAAAAAAAAGCCTGTGTACAGAACGCTCAGACGCACTATATGTAATGGTTTTTGTTGGCTGAAAGACGGTAGTTTGAGGTGCAGATATAGTACGGTGGCTTCCAGAATGTACGCGGTAGTCATTCAAGTTGGACACGCCTCGCCGGTGAAAGTGAAAGAGCTCTAGACTTTCGACGGCGCGCGTGTTGCGGCCGCCGGCGTGCACTCTTTTCCCTCGTTTCTGTTTGCTGTTTCGTGGTTTGCATACAGTGCGATGACGTTGGGCGCTATAACAGAATCGAGTGAGTGTACGTGATTGTGGGAGTTGTGCGCGCTAATTCTAGCATATGACATGTCTGATCTCGACGTAGACGGCGTACGCACGCGCTGGGTATCGTTCGGGCCCTAGTACTCGCATCTGTTTTTCTGAGTATTTAAGGATGGGTTACGTTTGTAAACGTGCGGTCAATAACCGCTCACGGCATGCCCCTGGCTGCCGGGAGGATGTGCTTTGTTGTTTTGTTGTTAGCCTTTATTATGTCTGTGTGAACCACTTATTGTGTAGGTTGTGCAAACCTTTACTGCAATTTCATTTTTCTCATCATAATATCACGTTCTGCTTTCAGATACCGTTTTTCATGGTGCTCACGCTGGACAGGAGCGACAACCTAGCAAGCCACAAGTCTGATGCTTCCAGCCGTCACCACTTTTTTTATTTATTCTTAATCACAAGGAATACAATATGGAAACATGATGGCAATTTCTGCTGTTCATTTAGCACTATATGACACTGTGCACATCACAGTCACACATTTTAGTTGGCTATACTCATAGAAGCATGTGAATGAGGAATACCCAAACTTCTTATTGGAAATCACAGACCATCTTTTCGCGTTTCTATATAACTTTGTTGGAAAATGTGTGTTGTTTTGACGAGTTTTATTAAAATAATGCTAAAACTGAACTATTCTTTTTTTACAGTAGCTGGGCAGAACGGCAAGTATTATTGGACTTGTTTAAAATGAATACTCCACTATTTTCAACAGTCGCGCAAAAGTAGGGCAAGGATCAAATGAGTAGCTTAAAATACTTGTGGAGTCGCTTGATGCTTCGGTGTGGGTCCCTTGACCCCCCTAGGAGCGGTACCGGCAAGAGTCGTCTGACTCCCTATGAGTGATAACGTGATCCTCCCGATGAGAGTCTTTGCACTCTTCCTAGAGGGTCAGGGGACTCTCCTAGAGCGAGCCGACCCTGACCCACCAAGAGAGTCACCGTGACTATTTAAAGAGAGTCGTATACGTGGCAAGTCAGAACTCTCCGAAAAGAGTCACGCATACTCTTTTTTTTCTTAGAGTGCAGAGAACTTGTATTAAAAAAGAGCTATCAGGAGTCGCCAGCGACTGGACGATACTTGATAGCAACAATATGGCGCCTTTTTCTTTGAAGTCGTAGAACAGATTTAGAAATAAATTTGATTACGGCAAGCGATGATGCGGCTCGTCTCACTGCTGCTACAGAAGCGACAGAATTAATTGGTTTTTTGAATTAATTTGCTCTTCTTAACGCTCATTAAAAATCAAATGCCATGTATTGCCCAATTCTAATCTTCCAGCACGACTAATCGAAGAGGCACATTACTTGCACGAGAAACCGAAAGTCAATTGGTAAGCTCTTGCAAATGAACAATGTAGGCAGTTCAGACCCATTATTTCAATTTACAGATTGGGACGGATAGTGTCTTTCAAAGCTTACGCTTCGTGAAGGAAACTTCGAAAATATGCGTTCCTAGACCATGAAACTAAATTTTGTCGGTGTTCCATTCATTACTCTGCACTGCGTAATACATCGTTCTGGTAAAGAAACTAAGTGGCACAACAGTGTACGTAACTGTATGTTTGAAAGTGCTTAGTCTGAAAGCTGTTACTAGTTCAAAAATGTGGGTAAATTGCAAATGTCCCTCGAGAAAAACTATCAGCTCCGTAATTCATAAATTTCTGTGTGCTCTACAGCGATTGTTAGTTGAAAGTTAATTTAAGTTTATAATAATTCAAGTGAAAATTTTAATTAAACGAGCGCAGTATACCGGGAACCTTTTGTACGCAGCGAGATAATATTTAATGGATTGTTGATAGGTATGTCTGGCGGTACTCTTACAGCACGCTACTCTAGGTGAATGCGATTAATCAGCCCTCAGGCAGCAAAGGCGTTATGGCACATGCCGTGTGTCTCAAAACACACGACACGCGGACCTCTATCTCGCGGCCCGGCATGCACATGACTGTCTTTGTTACATATTTATTTACTGTCTTACTAAGTATGTTCATGAGCTACACAGGCGTGACTGATAACACGCATTTTTTTTTTTTTTTTACGTGAGGCACTCCATGCAGTCAGCATTTGTTAAGACATAACCGTGGACCAAAACCTCTATATTTCAGAATCGGCGTCCACATTTCAGTAACTCTGGGGATCAGTATCCATATGTTTCTCGATACCTGACGTCAAATTCCCTTCATTAATGACCCATATATGGGATATGGGAAAGGCCTTCTTTCAAAAGGCAACGTTAGCTAACATTTTGTTTAAAATCCCCCCCCCCCCCTTCAATTCCTTCTTCGCTAAAACAAAAAAAAAAGAAGAAGACGCGCTTGGTCTATAAAATATCAAATACGTTTTGTGACTGAAAATATGTTATTATGGCTCGTGTAAGTGGTAGTATAATACCCCTGTCACACGGGCACCCGCTAACTCCGTGTAACTCCCTCGTCGTTACGTCAACGGAGATGCGGTCCGTGTCACACGGTCTCCCTTACGCCAAGGAAGTTAAACGGGTCGTTTCGCCAAGGGAGTTCGGCGATCTCCATTAGCGGCCGAATGGAGTACTCTCGCCCCCAGTAATCTGTAGTTACGGAAAAAACCGCAAACACAAAACAGCCGCAGTCAACACAATAATGAATTTTATTTATTTTGAAAGATATTTCACTGCCTAATCCATTCATAACGTGCGTTTAAAGAAAAGAAATACGCATATAAGTGCACATACTCTCTGCACCATGCCTCGAGAAAAATCGTCGTGCCGCCATTTTGAATAAGTGTCTCCGAGTCCGTGTGCATCGTCTTGTTTACGTCTGTGCATCTCGTTCCCTTCTTATTGCACTGCCCTTCATTCTACTTCAACACTACCAATAGTCATAACAGTGAGTGACGCCGGTTTTCTTCCTTCTTCGTCGACGCCGGCACTCGTGCTGGCAGTACATGCAGACTGTTGTGGGAGCCATACGCAGCAAAGGCTTCGTGGACTGGACGTTAGACCTGTGCTCAACCGAAATTGGAAAGGACAACGTGATCTGGGTGGTAGCGCCACTTCAAAAAGCTCGGCGACAACTTGCAGTGTGTTTGACAATCGGTACGCGTAGAAAAGACGCGTACCAAAACAAGCGTGCAGGGTTGCCAGCACTCCTGTCAAAATCACTGCCAACATACTTGCAGGTACACGTTTATGTGATAAAGACAAAAAAATTTGTATCGGTGTGATTAATTTATACTTTTATAATCACACATACCATTGAGAATGTTTTCAGCGTGATTAGACGCGAAATCTTGCATGCAGACGTAGGTTGGATGGATGGATGGATGGATGTATACTGCTGTGCCCTTTAGATCGGGCGGCGGCTCACGCCACCTAGCCATAAAGTTAAGTACTATCACTATGTGTTGAAGGATTGTAATTCACTCGTGCCTTGATTGTAGCCACCAATCGGTTAGCCTCCTCCTGGTTATTTCTACTCGTTTAAAGTCTATTTTGCCTTCACTGTCCCTAAACCCCAATGCTTTGAAATATTCCGCGCCATTATCTTGGACTGTAGGGTGAAGCCCTTTACAGAACATTATCAAATGTTCAGCCGTTTCCTCCTCCTCTCCACACGCACTACATAACGTGTCTGTGCCTTCGTATTTGGCTCGGTACGTCTTGGTCCGCAATACTCCCGTCCTGGCCTCAAACAGCAGAGAACTACCCCGAGAATTATCGTAGATCTTTTCTTTTGCAATTTCCTGCTTGAAAGTTCGGTAGGTCTCCAGTGATGATTTCGTAAGCATCCCCATTTTCCACATGTCCCTCTCTGTTTCCTTCACCTTCTTCTTAACCGATGTTTCCTTTTGGCTTGGTATTCTGCTGTTGTCTAAATACTTGCTTGACAATTTTCGAGTTCGCTTCCTCCATTTAGTATCAACATTCTTCATGTACAAGTAGCTGAAAACTTTCCTAGCCCAACGCTCCTCTCCCATTTTTCTCAATCGCTCCTCAAATTCTATCTTGCTGCTAGCCTCCCTGCCCTCGAACGATGTCCATCCCATGTCGCCCTGTACCCCCTGATTTGGGGTATTCCCGTGTGCTCCCAAAGCAAGCCTACCTATGCCACGTTGTTTAATTTCCAATCTTGCCATTAGGTGCAGCAGCGCCTAATGGACCCCTTGCGGATTCTGTCCGAAGCTCGTAAAACTGCCGTGTGACATGGGCACAACTCCATCATGGAGTTTTACATTGATGGAGTTTAACGAAGTTCGGTGGTGGCCGTGTGACAGGGGTATAACACTTAACGGAAGTTAAAGAAAATACTCTCACACGATGGCTACGCGGATGACGACCCGTGAGCGATGTCCTGTGATCAGGAGCAGGAAGAGCGTGACCGTTTCTCGCCGCGTGTTATGCAAGCTGAAATAAATTCATTCATATGCGAGGGGAATCACAGGCTGTTGCGACGGGCTGGAGAAAACAAAATGAAAGAAGAGAGAGAGAGATAGACGCGATGTCTGAAGAGCAGTGGAAAATCATCGCAATGCTGCCTCCAGAAATTCGGCGGGGGAGGGAGAGGGGGAGAGAGAGAGAGAGAGAGAGAGAAAGAGACAGAGAGGGAGAGAGAACAAGCAGAAGATAAAAAAAAAAGAAAAAAAAAGAAGTAGCGTTGTACTATGTGCGGGAGGGATGGAGGCTGTGTATACTCCGTTCCAGACGACAGGGGTCAGGGCTTGGCTGGCGGAGAAAAAGTGGGGTGGAGGGCATCGGTCGGTTTAAAACGAACCCCTCACCTGGCAGGTACGCGGCAGACGTGAAGCGGCGGCAGATGGGTGACAGGGTCACTGGAGCGTAGGCGACAGCAGGGGATTGGGAGAGTGCGAATGAGAGCCGGTAGGCAACGGTGAAGTAAAAAAATATATATATGGAAGGCCGAAGGAGGTGGGGGTTGAGTGGAGAGTGCCAAAGCCGAGTAAAGAAGAAACAAAGAAAAGTAGCGGCCAGACGAGTCAAAACAGAACGGTGAGGAGGGCGTTGCTTGGCGTGGCTCGTGGCGCATCTCGCCGTATTCTGCGGCGGCGTGCTTCCAGCGCGTGGCGTCGTACGCGTGCCCGGCCGCCGACTACCGCGGGAGCGTCCCATTCATTACGCTGCCGATGCAAGCACGCCGCCGTCGCGCTTCATTGGTTCGCGGTGTTCACTCCTGACTCCTGCTCGTTGCCACTGTGAACTTTTTGTGTCTTTGGTCAGGTCAAAGGGCACTACTCACTCCCGGTTGCCGCCGTGTACCGCTATGCGGATGGTGGCACGTGTGGCGGCGCCGGCGTGTGGGGCTGCTATACTTCCGGTGTGCTCGCATTGTGCCGTTGTTGGCTCGTATACGAGAGCACGCTTTGGAAGGGAAACAGAGAGGGAACGGGAACACTGCTTTTTTTTTTTCAGAATTTCCGCGGTGGTGTTTAGAGGTATTTGCGTCGAGATATGCTACCGGGTTCAGTTATATCTCGCTGAATACAGCCGAATGCGCTCCCCATACACTTTATTCCATTAATGAGGGTTTTTCTTTTCCTTAACTGGTCAGAAGATGCTACATTTTGAAGGAAGGAGTAAATATCGATTGATTTATTTTTATAGCAACCTGTAATTTCGTGTTGTCAAACGAACTGCAAGACTTTGGCCTTTTATACGCGGCATGAATTCACGAGGCTTTTCGAAAAGTTCGTTAGTGATCTTTGTCATTTTTCGGTCGACTTCGTTAATAATATCTTGAACATAATGGTTGGCCGGAAGTTTTTTTTTATTGAGCATCCCCCATAGCAGGGCTTTTGCTTTAAAAAAAGATACAAGCCTTACATAAGTGTAAGGTGACAAATAAGAACGAAAAAAATGCTAGAATTGTTGCCCAATTGCGATTTTACGGCAACATCTACAAACTAGAATCCTTTTCGGTTATCAAGATCATCTGTTATGTAGCAGTGATAAATATCGGGCGAGCAGTGCTTATGGTTTCATATCCCTTGATCCCAAGGTCCATATTCAGAAAGATCTTTAGCTTGATGTCATGTGACCGTTGACCAGCTGTCTACGCAAATAATATGCAAAATAATAAACGAAATTGCCGGAAGCGCACCAAGACAGTGTCATGTAAACCATGCCGTACACGACATGCAAGTCATGATGTGCATGTTAGGGCCTGTCACTTATATTCGTCATACAGTCACGGCGCGCAAAACCAATTTTGGTGTGTATCAATATAGAGAAACGGGCGCGAGCGCACCATGAGCATGGCATGTAAATCATGCTGTGCCTGACATGCGTGTCATATCTTTTCATGTTACCGCCTGTCATTTATGTTCGTCATACAGTCCCGTCGCGCAATATCAATTTTGGTGCATATCAAGCCAGCGAAACGGTCGCGAGTGCGCCAAGAGTGTGGCAAGTAACACATCCCGCACATGACATGCATTTCATGATTTTCATGTTACCACCAGTTATTTATGTTGGCCATAGAGAAATGTCTCGCCGTAGCAATTTTGGTATATATCGATTTATTTATACGGCCGCGAGCCCCCCCCCCCCCCCTTGAGACTGTCATTTAAATCATGTCGTACATGACATGCATGTCACGATTTTCATGTTATGACCTGTCACCTATGTTTGCGATATAGTAATGTCATGCCATACCAATTTTGGTATACATACCTTTAACGAAACGGCCACGAGAGCACAAAGTCGTAGGCGGATAGATAGATAGATAGATAGATAGATAGATAGATAGATAGATAGATAGATAGATAGATAGATAGATAGATAGATAGATAGATAGATAGATAGATAGATAGATAGATAGATAGATACGCTCAAAGTCGCAGAAGGTCGCTAAGAAATGGTTCGCATTTAAAAAGAAACACTTGTGAGAAAAAAGTTTCCCGATTTCGGTCTCGGTTTTTCCTCCCACAGGCTCACGCTTAGTCTACGAATTTTTCTTCTCGCAATTTTACACATATTGTAAGGCACAGTTCAAGAACACACTTTTAGTAAATTAAAGTAGTTGGGACGAACTTGTGCCCGAGGAGGAAACAGCTTAAAGGAAGTCTGCTAGCAGTCCCGAGAACAGTCCTCTTTTTCTTCTCAATCTCCACCTCTTCTTCGTCTCCCTTTTCTTGTGTTCCGCGTGGGTCGCGCGCAACGGCTATTGCCTGGGTCACGCAGGCACGTGCTCTCCGCCACACTTTTACTTTGGTTCGCACGTATGCCGCAAACAATTCGGAGGGCGTAGGGATCGGCCAGCGCGCGTAGTTTGAAATCATATTGTGTCATTGCCCCCCTTTCCAGAATGCATCGTCCCGATTCTCGCGACAAACTGGTTGCCAGGTGGTCATTCATAACGCCTCTTCGTGGATGCAGTTATCGTCCAGCAGCGTTGTGTCCTTGATGCTTCATTGTCTGTCGTAATAAGGTTTCATCCTGAGGACATGCACAATTTCTTTGCGATGCCGCCGTCGTGATGAGATCTCTTGTCCCTCTGGTATAACCTCGTAGTTCAACGAGCCAAGGTGGCGGAGCACTCTGTATGGGCCGAAATAGCGGCGAAGCAGCTTTTCCTATAGGCCACGTATCCGTATGCGAATCCATACCCATACTCTGTCTCCCGGTGCGTACTGGACGTCTCTTCGTCGCAATTGTATCGATGCGTGTCGGCTTTCTGTTGTTGGTGAATACGATGTCGCGCCAGCTGTCTTGCTTCTTCTGCTCTTTGTATATAATCGCCGACATCATAGTCATTCTCGGACGTCTCATCAATAGGTAATATTGCATCTAAAGGTGTGGTGACCGTCCGGCCAAAAACGAGTTGGAATGGTGTCATTCGAGTTGTCTCTTGCAGTGCGGCGCTATAGGCGAATGTTGCATACGGTAATATTGAATCCCATGTACTGTGCTCTATGCCCACGTACATCAACAACATATCAGCCCTGAACATATCTGTTCAGTCGTTCAGTAAGTCCATTCGCTTGTGGATGATATGCCGTCGTTTTCCTATGACTGGTGTGCGTCAATCTCATAACTGACTTTGTCAGATCGGCCGTAAATGCGGTTCCTCGGTCCATTATCAGCACTGTAGGAGCTCCATGCCGATGTTAGTAACGAAGAATTCGGCGACTTCAATGGCCGTTCCTATAACAAGAGACGATGTCTCGGCATATCAAGTTAGATAGTCGGTCGCAACTATGATCCACCGCTTCTCTGATGACGACGTACGAAATGGGCGAAGTAAGTCCATTCCCATTTGTGCGAATGGGCCCTCTGGTGGTTCTATCGGTTGAAGGAGACCTGCTGGTTTCAGCGGTGGGGCTTCACATCTCTGGCAGTCCCGGCAAGTTCTAACATAGTGTTGTACAGAGCTGAGTAACTTCGGCCAGTAGTATTTAGTGTGGATGCGTGCTAGCGTCCTGCTTACTCCTAAGTGCCCTGCAGATGGATCGTCGTGGCAAGCCTCCAGAATTTCTGGTCGTAGAAGTGAAGGCACGACAAGCAGGAATGTCGCTGTATTGTTTTCAAAGTTCCTTTTGTACAGGACGTTGGTTTGCAGGACGAACGCCGACAAGCCGTGGGCAAAAGCTCTTGGAACATCGACAGACTGCCCCTGCAGGCACTTGATCAGTAGGAGTAGTTCCGGGTCGGATTGCTGATGATGTGCCATCTCCAATGTTGTCACAGCTCCCAAGAATGCAAAATCTTGTCCGTCCTCGGTGGAAGTAGAGGCAGCGGGTTGAATCGGAGCACGTGACAAGCAGTCAGCATAACTGTGCTTGCGACCGGACTTATACACAACAGTGATATCGTATTCCTGCAAATGCAGGATCCATCCTGCAAGCCGTCAACATGGGTCCTTGAGATTAGCCAGCCAGCATAGTGAATGATGGTCGCTTACAGCTCGAAAAGGCCTACCTTATAAATATGGCCGACACTTGGCGATAGCCCATATCACGGCGAGGCATTCTTTTTTTGTCGTTGAGTAGTTCATCTCAGCTTTGGAAACAGTGCGAATGGCGTAAGCAATGACTCGTTCTTGTCCGTTTTGCCATTGGATGAGTACGGCCCCAAGACCTAAATTGCTTGCGTCTGTGTGGATATCTGTTTCCGCTTCCTCGTCAAGAAGAAATATTAGAGAGGAAAGGCACGGAGGTTAACCAGTTTAGGAAAACCGGTTTGCTACCCTACACATGGGAACAGGTTGGGGGAAATTTAAAGTGGAGAGGAAACTTCCTCGCGCAAGAACTCAATGGCTCTGAAGGCACTTCCGTAGTTCGTTGAAGGCATCCTCCTCTTCACCAAGCCATACGAAAGGCGTGTCTTCTTTCGTTAGCCGCGTTAGCGGTTCAGCAATTCGTGAAACATTTTTAACAAATCGTCTGTAATAGGCACAGAGACCCCAATATCGCCTAACAGCCTTTTTATCCGTTGGCTTCGGAAATGTTGCCAAGGCCTCAGTTTTCCCAGGGTCTAGGCGGACGCCTTCCACACTGATGACATGGCCGAGAAAAAAGGAGCTCACGGAAGCCAAAATAACATTTCTGCCGTTTTATCGTCAAATCTGCTTATTTGATAGCCGTGAGCACAGCCCGCAGCCTTTCCATGTGTTGCTCGAAGGTAGCAGAGAAGACTACAACGTCGTCAAGATAAACCAGGCAATACTGCCATTTCAAACCAGAGAGCACTATGTCCATCACACCGCTGGAATGTGGCGGATGCTGAACAAAGGCCAAAGGGAAGTATCTTGAACTCGTATAAACCATCCGGTGCCACAAACGCCGTGTTTTCGCGATCTCTTTCGTCAACTTCTATCTGCCAATATCCACTTTGAAGGTCCAGTGAGGAAAAGTACCTGGCATCTCGTAAACTATTCAAAGTGTCATCGATTCTTGGAAGCGGATAAAATGATCCCGTTTTGTGACGGCGTTCAGTTTTCGGTAATCAATGCAGAAACGTAAAGCCTGGTCTTTTTTCTGTACAAGGACAACAGGCGACGCCCAGGGACTTGCTGACGGCTGAATCACGTCGTCCTTGAGCATTTCTTTAACTTGATTATCGATAGCTTATCATTCTTTTTGTCACACTTGGTAGGGATGCTGGTATATAGGCCTCACTGACTCGTCGACAATGATGCGATGTTTGGCGATAGCTGTATGTCGGACTTTAGATGAGATCGAGAAACATTTGGTGAATTCCCTTATAAGGCTCTATATTAGCTCTTTTTGACTAGGTAGTAGTCCTGGTTCGATGTCGATGGCAGCAGTGACAGAATCCACGTCTTGTAAATCCGATTCCGTCATTACAGAAGTCTGCAGCTCCGTAACCTGGGCGAAATCATTCAGACTGGCGATGACGGTTCCCTTTGCAATGTGTTGCACCTCATTTCCAAAGTTACGTAGCTGAACAAGGCCTCGTGCCATGCAGATCCCTTTTTGAAGTATCAATCCGGTGTTGCTGTCAGCAAATCCTTCGAAGTCACTGAATGCTTTGTTGGTTACTGCGACAGATATGTTCGATTTTTGCGGTACCAAGACGTCGTCATCCGCATTACAAAGGTCATATACGTTTTCTTCAGTGTCGAAGGTAGCGATAGCGTGTCTGGTCGAGAATGAGACAGAAGATTCTCGCAAGTTGATTACAGCGCCGTTAGCTCGTAAGAAATCCATGCCGATAATCAAGTCTCTTGAGCGTTCAGGCAGCACAATAAAGCTGGCGACGGACGTGAAACCCCGAATTCCGATTCTTGCGGTGCATATTCCCGTCGGGTCGATGAGGTGCCCTCCTACTGTACGAACTTGTGGTCCCTTCCAATGAGTCAGCACTTTCTGCAGTATTTTAGAACACTCGCTACTTATTACTGAATAATGTGCGCCTGTATCTACCAGCGCGATGACTTCGTAGCCATCAACGAACACAGGTAAATCGGAAGCAAGGTCACTATCAAAGCACCGGTTTCTGAGTTGTTCGTTGTCGTTGAGAGTCAGTGATGGAGGTTCTCCTGCATCAGCGACGACAGCAGCCTTGCCTCCACAGGTCGTTGACTCAAGTTTTCCCGACGCGGGCTTAGTGAACGACGCCTTGGAGAGCTTGCTGAAAATCGGGGGCTCAGAGACCAATACCTCTCCGTTGTCGTTGCTCGAGATTGGTGTTGCTGAAAGCCACGTGAGCTTTGACGACTCGACAAGTATCCCTCGGTTTCGAAGGGGCGCTCACCATATCGTGGTCGAGGTGCATTTACGGGAAAACCAAGAAGTCCTGCTTGGCGATACTGGCACATTCGGTAGATATGGCCAGCCTCCCCACAGTGGTAACAAAGTAGTATTCTGTCGGGAGCGTGCCAGACATCGCTCTTCCTGAGTCTCCTCTCGGGTGATGGCTGCAGTGTGCTTGGCGACATTGGGTGCTGCATAGGGGCAGCGGCTGCGACGTCCACACGTCCGGGAGCTCCTCGCAGTAGTGCATCGGCATAGGAATTTCTTGGTTGCTGTTGTAGTGGCAATTCTGGCTGCGCGTTTAGCTGAGGTTCCCGTACGACCTGCCTAACCTCCTCGCGGATCACGTGAGCCAGGGACGAAAGCATCGGAGCGTTCTGGTCAAGCTGCGGCTTCTGAAGCTCCTCTGGTACAACGGGCCATACTAGCTCCCGAAGTATTTCCATGCTGTTTCCGAAGACTGGTGACAATAAGTTCACAGAAGTGATGTTCATGTCTTGGTTGTATATCCTTGCGCGCTGTTGTAGCGTCCTTTCCATTGTAGTCGCCTCGGAACGCAACTCAGCGACGATGCGCAGCGGGCTCCGAACCAGCCCGGCAAAGAGTTCCTGCTTTACGCCTCGCATCAGATGACGCAGTTTCTTGTCTTCACTCATATTTGGATCCGCTCGGCGGAATAGGCGAGACATGTCTTCCACATACATGGCCACGCTTTCTTTGTTGCGCTGGCTTCTTGTTTGGAGGGTAGCTTCGGCTCTCTCTATCTGCGGTCTGTGTTCGGGAAAGCAACGAGCAGCTCCCGTCGAAAGTCATCCCATGACAGGAAGGCAGCTTCGTGGTTTTCATACCATGTTCGAACGCTACCTTCCAACGCGAAGTAAACGCTTCCAAGTTTGCGATATGTCTCATATCCGTTAGCCTTTGCGACGCGTTCGAAGTGTTCAAGCCAGTCCTCTGCGTCCTCGAAGCTGTCGCCGTGGAAATGCTTTGGCACCATTCGCTGATTCCCTACAATGTTAGCTGGCGTAACCTGAGCTGTCATGTCGGTTGCGTCTCCGTTTACAGCCGTTGAGGTTCTAAGGGAATTCGACAATGGTGCAAATTCAGGACCCTCACCATGTAGGCGTCGACTGCAGTGCTGATGAAGGGTAGTCAGCTCGTTGGGTCCGAGTCGCTGTGGTTCTGGACTGCATTCCGTCACTTGAGAAGGACTTGTCATCATACCCAGCACCTCCACCAGATTTGTAACGCACAGTCCAAGAACACACTTTTAATAAACTAAAGTAGTTGGGGCGAACTTGTGCCCGAGAACGAAACAACCTAAAGGAAGTCTCCTAGCAGTCCCGAGAACAGTCCTCTTCTACCTCTCCTTTTATTGCGTTCCGCGTGGGTCGCACGCGACGCTATTCCCTGGGTCACGTAGGCACGTGCTCTCCGCCACACGTTTACTTTGGTTCGCACGTATGCCGCAAGCAATTCGGAGGGCGTAGGGATCGGCCAGCGCGCGTAGTTTGAAATCATCTTGTGTCAATATCTTTAAAGCGAATTTTCTTTTTTCTCCCTAAATATTCAGCGAGTGCACGGAATGGAATTTAGTTCTAAGTCATGACGGCACCAACGTAAACCTGAGAGATTTAGGTTGCAGTCATCACCACTGAAGTTTTCTCTTGAGCAGAAGCAGGTTGCAGCGGTCAATTGCGTGTGTATGAGACACTCTGCCGCGCTAGCTTTCTGATGCCAGCGCTCATCTACCTCCGCACCTCACGTGCTCGTCAGAAATTCTTTCGCGTTGTCCACAGCGATGCATAAGTACCCTCAACTTCTCCTCACTAGACTTCAGGCTACCATCGTCGAAACCTGCACGAAAGAGAGAACTTCTGCGCAGTTGGCCAAGCTGGCGGTAGTTAAGTTCGCGCATAGAGGTTCCTTACACGCAGCACACAACGACGCCCGAAACCGGCACATCTTGGCGAATTGTTGAACTGAGCAAGGAGAGGAAGGCAGAGAGAGGTAAAACGACTGTGACGAGAAAAGTACACATCCGGCCAATTTGTGCAGCTTTAGCTCAGGCAAACGCCGCCTTTTCTGCTTTCCGGCGTGTTGCGTTGGATCAAGCTTGCGAAATGGTCAATGTTAGGCTTATGCTCGCAGAGTTTGTAGAGAAGAGGGAGTCGCTTGTTAGGGTGTTCCTGCTCTAAGGCCCTGGCTTACGAAAAAGTAGCTGCTCGCGCGAGCCGGCGAAGAATTTCCGCCGGCTGCATGTGACAGAAACATCCGTTTGGCTTAAGCGGCTTGACTGTGGAAAGCAGTATTTATTTATTTATTTATTATTTATTTATTTATTTATTTATTTATTTATTTATTTATTTGCCCTAATGAGAAAGGTTTGTGCACAGGCTTGGAGGTGCATACCAAGTGGATGCAAGATATATCGTCGGTCAGTAAAGTAAGCAGTGTAAATTGTAGCCAGTGACCTTGTCTCACCGTCAGTTGAACGGACCATAAGCGGGTCTCATAGAAAAATATAAAAAAAAATGGAAATCCCATGCACGCACGGTGAGAATCGACGTTCGCGAAGCTTTTATGCGCCAGCGAAGTAAAATGGCGCATTGCGACGACAGACGCGCTGCATGCAGGCGCGACGCTCTCATCCACCGTGACGGACTTTTTAATTCAATAAAACGCGTCGAATCACAAAGCAGGACGCGCTTGACCTTGCGAAAACTTGCTGTTCAATCTTACGCTGATTACCTTCCTTGAGCACCTGCCAAGCACAGTTAGGCTATCAATGTACGCGGATGATATCTGCATTTGGACGTCCGCCGTAATACGCCTACAGTTGCGAGCGAGAATTCGAAGAGCTGCCACTCAAACTGCCCATTACCTCCCTAACAGAGGCTTGGGAAATTTGTTCCGATAAGTGCGCCCTCGTGGCGTTTACACGCAAGCCTATGAATAACTACAGCGTAATAATCAATGGTCAACCTATACCATATATTCGATTACACAAGTTTCTGGGTGTCATAATTGACAGAGACATATCATGGAGCCCTCACGTATCGTACCTAAAAAAAGCGGTTGATCGGCATCTGTCATCCGTTGAAGTTTTTCGCAGGGAAGACTTGTGGAATGTCCCCAAGTGCCATAATACAACTGTACAGGGTACTTTTTAACGGCTTCCTGTGATACAGCTTGCCTGCATTAACCAACGCAAGCAAAACAATTCTATGAACGTTACAAAGTGTTCAGGCCCAGGCACTCCGAATTTACCTAGGCTTGCCTCTTAGTGCATCGACGGTGGCTTCTATCCGCGATGCGCAGCGCCTATAGGGGCGCGACTGAAAGCCGCGAGCGGCGGCCGTTTGAACCGCTGGTCGGTCGCGTAGCAGACGCTTCGTTTGCGCGCGTGCGATTTGCCGCTTGTGCCCGTCCCAGACAATTACTTTTGCGGCGATAGTGTGCGCAAAGGAGCCGCACTTCATAATAGTGGACATGTGTCCGATGTCACAGCTGTGTGGGACGACAATGTACGCCACCATACGCGCCAAGTGTTTGCCACAGACAAGCGTCAACAAGCTTCCCTACGAAGTGGAGCTCATCGTAAGTACACCGCCATAACGGCCACTTCGTCATAACGTCGCGATCAATAATGCCTGCATGCGTTCACGCGCGAACCAACGTTTTTTCTCGACACAGTAGCTTCGTTTACGTGCCATGTGTTTATATAGTATATATAGATTTTGAGGGAGTGCTGTCGCACCGTCGTATAGATTTCACAGGTGCGGCCACGCGAAGGGTCAGCGTTGGTAAAACTTTGAAACCAGCACGATAAACTTGTGAAAAAATAAACGATACACTTGTCATCATCGGTGCAGAAGCGCACAGCGAACATTCTGCACCGATGATCGCATTCCAGTGCCATCAATAGGTAGAATGCAGCCGATTTCGTCCGGCACACATGTGATTCCCCGGCGCTTTTGTAAAAGAGCCGTCACCTTCCCCACATTCTCTGGCATTGCGCTTCGCGCCATTCGTTTTTCAAGAGAGCCTAGGCCAAGAGAGCCAAGAGAGCCTAGGCATCGCGTCTTCACACTAATAACCTCATGTGCATTGTAGCGTCTACAGTGCAGGCGAGGCGACCAAGTGTAAACGTAGTAGCGTTCGCTGAATACGTAGCGACATAAATGGAGAAATAAAAACACGGTAATCGTTCTAACACTGCCGTAAACAAAGCGCGATTGCTTACTTTCTACGTCGTACAGCCGCAATCCACCGCCGCCGTCGCTCTCGCTCATGAAATAGCACCGGAAACCTGTAGAAGTGCGTTCCTGCGATTTTTTGTGTGTGTTTGAGCAGCCGACAACTCAGCAGTTATTTTTCGACATCGCTGAGGCCCGACAGAGTCGTTAAACCACGATGAAAACACATCCATCCGTGCACTCGCGTAGACGCTCGCGGGAACACTGCTCGCCGGGACCCGTCAGCGCTTCCGAGCCGTGGCAGCAGATGGCGTCGTCGGCGCTTTGCGCATCGCCTATTGGCCACGAGATCGAGCGGGGCCGCCGCCTGGCGGCTACTGACTGAAGCGCGCCTAGTGTGGATTGCTTCCTGCGTCGTCTGTTAGCCACGTCGTGTTTGCATGTGCGCGTACGTCATGCACGTTCTCAAAGGGCGGTTTGTTCTGTTATGTTAGCGCAATTTTAACTGCTTCTACGTATACCTAACATGGTGTACAGTAGCAAATGGGCTTACTCGGCTGCATACACATTGTAACAAGATCAGTGAGTGCGACTTTTGAGAGTGCTGTGTATTGGTGTCGTACCCTTCGTTCGCCAGAATCATTTCAGTGTTGGTGCCGCTTTCTGGTTCAAGCACATCGTAAAGTGCACTTGGCATAGTCCTAAACATGAGGAGCATTAAATAATGCGTGAATGCAGCGTTTTACCGACTCGATGGTAAACAAAAGCTAGGCTCTAGGCCATGCACTTTCGCTTCGTTAGGTGTATAACTGCGGCACTGTAGTTCATCGGTTACGCGTTGAGCTTTAGTTCTGCTTAAGATGTCCTTTTATTGCACAGTCGTGGCTCCAGTACAGCGAAATATTTCTATCAAGTGAAGTCTGACACTTCGGTACTGAAACTCTCCCCTAGAAAAAAAAGAACAGACAATGGAATGACACGGCAACGATAAAACGAGGTTGCCGCGAGCAATTTTAACTTGAGGCGAAATTTATGCAGAACCATCCGTGTGCTTAGATTTAGGGGCGCTTTGACGAACCCCGATGTTCGTAATTTCGACGGCTTGCTTTACATTTATGTCGTATAATTTCACGCAAAACCTCATCCTTATTTTTTTAGATTATCTTACGCGTTTGGGTGGAGTTGTTATAAATTGATGGAAGGCAGCGGACATTATTAGTTTGAAAAAAAAGAGAGAAAAAAAACTTATTCCATAAAATAACCGGACCTTTGTTGCATCACTGTCGTTCACGTAATCAATCGATGAAAGCTCTGTGCTGAACTGTTACCTTTTTATTCTGTTATTTGAGCAAGAACAAGTGCGTACGCATTGAACGTATCCGTGGCGCTAAAACGCTGTCAACCACGTAGCTTTCCTGACTAAAGTTATCATAGAAGGCACTGAGATCGGGCTAGTTGGTACTGATCCATAGTCCTGTGTCCTGTGTCCTGGTCCTGTGTCCTTCGATTGTGTTACGTGTCCTTCGCGCGTACAGAAACTATATAAACATCAACTATCCTACATTTCATGGAGAACTGAACAATAAAAAGAAATGCGTAGTCTTATTCGCGCGAACAGTGCTGTTGAACTCAGTGCACAAGAATATGGGCTGGCATACAAATGAACAAGAAGTAAATACTTAGTAGTTCAGTCGTGCTACAGCAGTGCGTAGTACACAAAACGCAAGCTAACCACGTACAGAGAAAACAGCAAAAAACATCATATAGTGCGTAAGCGCACACTGTCATCCAGGACGAACATCCCTTTCACCGGCAGATTCCGCTTCTCTCACTAGTAATAGTAATGTTCGATCATCTTCGTGCATAAATTCAACAATGAAGAGCATATATATTACAAGTAAGCTGCAGTCAACACATTTTATTCGTCGATAATTGGCTCAAATCACTCACAACGAAGCGCCGCTGTGTGCATTTGTATACGCGGGCCGGACCGCCTATCCACACTAACGCGGAGACGGGGCTGCCACCTAAAGGTCGATCTCGCGGCCAATAGCGATAGCCAGAGACTATCTCATCAAGACACACATTGACGTTGAAACACTGAGGACACATATAAGGCATCTGGCTCGGACTCCCCGCCACCACCTAGCCTCTTTACCAGCAGACAGACCACGCACATCTTTTGGCCAAACGGTAACCGCGTATCGCTATTCTTTACCAACATTCTTCATGCCCGCCGCGAGACCTCCGATTCGTCCGTGGTGCCTGACTCAGCCCAACATCAGCCTAACAATACCTGGCATCCGGAAAAAAGCGGATATGTCGTCACCTGCCATTAAACAGCTCGCTTTACTCCTGCTATATAAGAAGTACCAAGGCTATGTACACATATACACTGACGGCTCCGTTTTGCCAAACAGCTCAACTGCAGCAGTTGTGATACCGATCAAAGCCACAACAATCAAATTCAAGACCTCCTTCCTTATAATACGACATCGAGGCAGCAGAGCTCGCAGCGCTTCGTATCGCATTACATTTCATTAGTGATGAACAGGTACAAAAATGGACTATGTTCAGTGACTCCAAGGCGGCACTGCAGTCTCTTCTGCCACCTCTATGACGCATCCCGAACGAAGAACTTGTATTTGAGATTGCAGAAGAGACACACCATTTAACTGAGAAAGGGCATGAAATAACTTTCCAGTGGCTTCCAAGTCACTGCGGCAATGAACGGGCCGATCAAGCTGCCCGTTCATCAACTCTTAATACCGCTCTCCAGAACTGACGCTGCACGGTAGCTCCGCGTGCTTGCTCGCCAACGCACCACGTCACAGTGGAACGAGCCACACTTCCAGCACGCACGACTATATGCCCTAGACCCAACTCTCAGCCTTCGAGTTCCCCCAGGACTTTTCCCGCGGCGGCTGCATTTTCGATGGAGGCGAAAATGTTTGAGGCCCGTGTACTTAGATTTAGGTGCACGTTAAAGAACCCCAGGTGGTCGAAATTTCCGGAGCCCTCCACTACGGTGTCTCTCATAATCATATCGTGGTTTTGGGACGTTAAACCCCAGATATCATCATCATCATCATCATCATCCCCCAGGACTTTGTCGAGGTGACGCTACCCTTCTGTGCAGGCTATGGTTGGGCGTCGCATTTATCTATGCGTACGCGTTCTGCATAAAAATGGCCGACACCGCAGCTTGTGACCACTGCGGAAGTGATGAAACGATTCAGCATATTCTGTGCGACTGTCCACAGTACTGTTCGCAGAGAAAGTCGCTTTGCAACCCGCTTGATAAATTGGACGACCGAATTCTTACGGAATAAAGAATCCTGCGCCACCGACAGGATAACGTCACAGAAGAAAGCTGTGCAGGCGCTAATGCGCTTTCTGCGTTCAACCGGTCCATCAGAACGGTTCTGATAGGACGTCCTGCATGTGTGTGCATGTGTGCATTTTTTTTGTTTTTTTAACACGAAAGTGTTTTATGCCGGGGTCCACCAAGACTTTCATGACGCATTTCCGTCACGGAAATACGTCAGCAAAATGAACGTCATCAAGGCAAAGAAATCAAGCTATAAAAAAAGTTCCGTTCACAGGAGTCGAAGCCGTGACCTCTCGGTCCGCTACGATGGCTGGCGGGCGTTTGGCCCCCTGAGCTACCGCCAAACATATAACGGAGGCTACAGGAACGCGCCTTTTATCTTTCACACTTTCCTTTCACAGTGCTATTGGATGGATGGATGCTGTGAGCGTTCCCTTTATAACGGGGCGTTGACACGTGTGCCATCAGGCTCGGAAAAAAAAAAAACGCGCCATTGCTACAACCGTCCCATTCGGCGCGTTTCCAATAGAAGTGTATTTTAGTCAACGTTTTAACACACCGCGAGGTGGTGGCTTTAGCCGAAGCCTCGCTCATAGCATGCATCCATATCGAAAAATAGCTCTCCGACGCAGGGGCGTAGCCAGAAATTTTTTTCGGGGGGGGGGGGGGGGGGTCAACCATACTTTATGTATGTTCGTGCGTGCGTTTGTATGTGTGCGCGCATATATACGCAAGCAAAACTGAAAAATTTCGGGGGGGGGGGGTTTGAACCCCCCAACCCCCCCCCCCCCCCTTGGCTACGCCCCTGCTCCGACGGTCGTCTGGCTGTCACACCGCGTTCCCCATTCGCCCTGTGAAAATTAACGGCCAGACTAGAGGGAAGACACGACGCGCGTAGCGTTTCTCTTCGCGTTTCACGACACTTTGAAGGATAGCATATGGAGTATCAGTGCCATATGGAGTGCATATGGAAAGAGTGCATATGGAGTACCATATGCGGTGTCCACGTATATGTTAAGAACTTCAGCTACCGCGAAAGTTAAATCATGATCAGGGGCGTTAGTGGTAGGCACGGATGTGCCACTAGGCGTCAACGTGAGTGCGTCCACATAAAGCGCTGCTATATCTGCCAATCTATATCTATATCTATATCTATATCTATATCTATATCTATATGTCTGCTATATCTGCTATATATCTATATATCAATCTATATCTATATATCTGCTATATCTGCTATATCTGCTGGAGACATCAGCAGTCATGCAGGCACTGCGGAATCAAGGCATCGACGAAGCCTATATAAACATAATGGAAGAAATCTACAGCGGATCCACAGCCACTATAGTCCTCCATAAAGAAAGCGACAGAATCCCAATAAAGAAGGGCGTACGGCAGGGAGACACGATCTCTCCAGTGTTATTCACCGCGTGTTTACAGGAGGTTTTCAGGGCCCTAGATTGGGAAGAGTTAGGGATAAGAGTTAATGGAGAGTATCTCAGTAACTTACGATTCGCTGATGACATTGCATTGATGAGTAACGCGGGAGACGAATTACAGCTCATGATTACTGAACTGGATGCGGAAAGTAGAAGAGTAGGTCTGAAAATTAA
The DNA here is from genome assembly GCF_013339695.2 of Rhipicephalus sanguineus. Taxonomy (NCBI): domain Eukaryota; kingdom Metazoa; phylum Arthropoda; class Arachnida; order Ixodida; family Ixodidae; genus Rhipicephalus; species Rhipicephalus sanguineus. The sequence goes on from NC_051176.1 coordinate 153,074,943, forward strand.
TATGCATAAAACTAAAGTAATGTGGAACAATCTTGGCAGAGAACAGCGCTTTGCGATAGGTGGCGAGACACTGGAAGTTGTAAAGGAGTACGTCTACTTAGGACAGGTAGTAACCGCGGAGCCGAACCACGAGAGTGAAATAAATAGAAGAATAAGGATGGGATGGGGCTCATTCGTCAAGCATTATCAAATCATGAATGATAATCTACCACTATCCCTCAAGAGGAAGGTATATAACAGCTGCATCTTACCGGTACTTACCTACGGAGCAGAAACCTGGAGACTTACAAAGAGGGTTCAACTTAAATTGAGGACGACGCAGCGAGCGATGGAAAGGAAAATGATAGGTGTAACCTTAAGAGACAGGAAGAGAGTAGAGTGGGTCAGGGAACAAACGGGGGTTAAGGATATCATAGTTGAAATCAAGAAGAAGAAATGAATATGGGCCGGGCACGTAGCACGTCGGCAGGATAACCGGTGGTCATTAAGGGTAACTGACTGGATTCCAAGAGATGGCAAACGCGTGAGGGGGAGACAGAAAATTAGGTGGGTAGATGAGATTAAGAAGTTTGCAGGTATAACGTGGCAGCAGAAAGCACAGGACCGGGTTGTTTGGCGGAACATGGGAGAGGCCTTTGCCCTGCAGTGGGCGTAGATAGGCTGATGATGATGATGATTATGATATCTGCCAAACAACAGTAGACGTTGTACGAGCTCTCATATACCAATGCACTATAAACAATCAACTACTTCAGTGACGACACGTTTCACTTTCGTGTTATACCGATTTCTATGACAGAGGGATCAGTCATCTTTTTTTTATTTATCTCACTCTCTCTCTGTCCTCTTTCCGACCCCCATTCCCCCCCCCCCCCCGTTGTGCAGGGTAGCAAACCAGACACTCGCACCAGGTTAACCTCATTGCCTCTTCTTTTTCATCTATTTCTCTCTCTCTTGCCAAAGTGTAATACTATACGATGAAAGACGCGGAACGAATTTCGCTGACGATCGCATCCCCTAAGTTCGACCTTCGGCGTGAGCTAGAGCATGCACGCACCCTATTTAACAGCGAAGCAGTTGAAGCCGGCAGTAAAAACTTTGGTGTGTACAAATGTGTCAAAAACTATCATCATCATGAACGGGTATGTGCCACAATAACAATAATAATAATATGTGGGGTTTAACGTCCCAAAACCACGATATGATTATGAGAGACGCCGCAGTGGAGGGCTCCGGAAATTTCGACCACCTGGGGTCGAAACCACCTGGGTGCTATTTTTTTGTATTTTGCAAGCATCTGTAGTAAGCAGAAAAACACTAATACTTAACAGATAGAAAGTTAGAAACAGTCTAATCGGGCGTTTTGCAAACCGATCTGCATTTTTCTCATTAAAACGTTTTGCCCAGCTTCGTTGCTTCGAAAGTTAGTTCATTAAAGTGTCTTAATTAAGCACTTAATCAGAACGCAAAAAATAGTCTGACTTGTTCCAGGCAATAGTCAGCAGCATGTATTTGGTGGCGTCGTCATTCAGTACGTTTTCATATTTTTAAACTCTGGCTAAAGATAGCTTGGGCAAATTGTATATGTGGGCATAGTCAGTAGTGAGGCGTCGGAAGGGCTTGTGTGTTGAATTCAAGGGCAGCCAAACAAGCGGCCACGGATATGTACGTACACGAATTCAGGATAATTGTTTAGATTACAATGAAACGAACAGGGGTCTGTTCTGAAAGCAAGATGACTGAGTACAGAGAACACACGTTGTTTAGAATGATCTTTCAATACACCTAGTATTTTTCGAAATAAGAGCTTTGGAAATTCACACTGGGACAATAGAAAGTTTCCCACTCTTTGTAAACGCCTTGGAAGACGTTTTCTGAGACCTCATTGAGCACCCCCGCCATGCTGTTTTGGATTTCTTTTGAGGCGTCATATCGACGTAATTTCAACGCGTGTTTCGAAGCCAGAATAAGTCACAGGGAGAGTTGTCTGGGCTCTACGGCAGCAGTGGATGCCTTGTCTGGCAGTGGACACCTTGTCTGGCCAAACGTTCACTGCTACGTGCGACGTATGCGTGTTAGCGTGCTATGCACAGGGCAGTGTGAGAGTATTTCCTGTTATGTATGCGTTGTAAAAAACCAATAAAAGACCCATAGTTGGTTAGAACTTAAGAACAAATGTAAGCTTTACCCACAGGCGTCGCTGTACCACCCAGAGAAAACTTGCATAGATGCACCATACAATTGTATTTGCTCATATCTGTGACACCAAGTACCTTTCGCGTACTTCACGTAGGTCATTTTCCCATACAGACACATGTTCGTGTCGCTGGTTTTCGGTCCAAAACTTGAACTTCCTGGCAAATTTGAGCAAAGACTCTGGCATCACTATTCGAAGAGATGTAATGTTTTAAGTAGGGATGGCGAACTTTTAATTACTAATATGCGTAGTGTTTGCATTAACATAAAAAAGTTATTAGTTGGAACGGAAACCACCTAGCGCAGCTCTCTCGATAGGAAGGTGTCAGGCGCGCCGCAATTCTGGGGGCCGAGCTTGTATTTATGCTTAGGTTGTAACCAACTATACGTGAGTTCTGGCTGACGCATACTGAGTACCTTCAAGTTATATGCACACTTACTGCGCCAACTTCGCCATACATAAGTGGATGCACTAAATTACTATTTATTATTTCCCTAAGCATCCATCGGTCATCGATTTCAGAAAACTTATTTTTTTTTGTTAGTGTTCTTTGCCAATGGCCAGTCGACTTTGCTGATGACATGTCCAGCATCAGGATTGGCCGAAATCTTCTCTTGCGAACATTTTTTGCCGCAAGACGTTGTTGTGAATAAGTGACCTGGGCCCTTATTCACTAAAGGCTGTCACGCCAGAATGGTTCGGAATTAAAATTCTGGGTAATCTTTGTGCTGGAGATATCATTGCCTAATGCAGCCGGCCAATGGTAATGCGCGCTTACGAGCGGAAAGTTTTTGGGATTCAGACCCTGCTCCCATAAAAACACCCTTAACGACGCAGTCATCTTGCCACCTGGCGCTGAGTTTATAAACCAAAGTATTCAAACTTGGCGAGCCTTAGCAAGGGAAACTTAGAAACGGAACTGATTTGTGTAATAAGTAGGAGCATGCAAATATTTCAAAATTTCGAATATGAATACAATAGTCTTCCTTATTCGATTCCCATTTGATTCGTGTTGAATTCGGAAATTTACTATTTCAAGTCGTAGGATCTATATTTCTGTTAGATTATTCCGAAGGATCAGAAAGTTGCTGCAGTTTGCATCAATAAATGCGGATGGTAATGGAAACTTTTTTATATGATGCTGCTGCAGAAGAACCGTGACCTTTAAGCGGACGGATCTGTGTTATATAGAAGGCATGAAGATCATTTCTGCACGGTAGTTCCAATCGTTAAGCCTGCCTCGGCTTAAGTGGCCTGAGAACACCTGAGGAATTGCTCTTTAGGTCCGTGCAAGAGCACGCGTCCACCGCTTTCTCTCTGTCTTACCTTAATTTACATTTACCCATCCATCGGAGGATAGAACTAGCTGCTTCACTGGTTAACATCCCCAACTTCTGCCCTTCTTTTTATTTCGCGAGTTTTTCCTTTTAAAGACGTTTCGATTTCCTTAAAACACACTGATGTGCAAGTACTACACTTAGCTCGAGCAAGATAATCTAGTACGTGCTTCTGGTGTGTTGTTACTTTGTTGTGTCATTGTCATGACAAGCCAGTTACGACAATGCTTAAGTTATTTCTCATTTGCAAGCTTCTTAATTAGCCGGTATCTATTTGCCAGTATTACACGAATCGGGTGACGTAAATAAGTTTTTTTTTTGCAGTGGGAACTCTACGAAACCTTTTTTTTTAATTCTTGGGTTGCCGCATATTATAAAACAGGAACGAAATCAAATATCAGTACGTCGTCACTTTTCATGCAGATATTTGAAAAATGACATAGAGAACGCTTTGTCCATTAGCCATCGTTTACAGTCTTAGGCTGGTAACTAATACCTACACCTCAAAGAATGTCTTTGCCACAAGGCACGTCTAATGCAGATGGTAGAGAGAGAGGGGGGGGGGGGGAGAGAAATAATACAGGAAAGGCAAAGTGGTGTTAACTAGGCTACGTCCGGTTTGAAATCCTACACGTGTGGAGGGATTTCAGGGGGTGAAAGAGAGAAATAGGCGAAGCATGTGTGCGCACAATTCAGTATACATATGTACATTGCAGCGTATCTACAGGCGATCACCTCGGTCAGTTGGCTTCAAAAACTGCAGAAGGGCTCGTATGGCTTTCTGGGCTGATGAGCTGTGGGGCCATGCTCCGAAGATCCGATGGGTTTCTGGGATGTAATTGCTCTTTATACTAATTTCTACTAATTATATGACTCCAATTTTAATTTATGACATACCTCACTGTCCACTCTATCATATACAACCATTGGCTTAGCTCATTATATCACTTTTATATATATTTCAAATGTCTATCATGGTTTTCGGACAACTCGCACCGGCGCTTGACAGGGTGATCTGGAAGATAGCGAGTCTCACTCGGTACTCGTGACACTAAAATTCTATTCACTTTTTTGATATTGCATGGACAAAACACGTTCGAAGTTCAGTGGTTCCTAATTGAGAATGTATGATACACGTCTTGTTAGTTCTGAGAGCTTAGTTTACCTTTGTCAACTTAACTGAGTGACGTTACGAAATATCCAATAGCAGGTAGCAAAAATGGGATCAATCATGGCCATGCATATTTTTTCAAGATTGTAGCTGATATTGCTGCGTTGTACATTTACTAATAATCATGATCCTTCGGAAGCAGTGTAACCTGCACAGCCTTAAAAGAATGTTTGTCACCTCATTTTCAAACTGTGTGAAGGGCATAGTTAAACCAATGTACCAATGGTAGATAGGATTTTAGAAATTTATTATGTTCGAGAATGTCTTCAAAACAAAACGCCGGAGCTGATAGTGAGGTCGTGTAACTAGCATTTGTTCCTGAGAAAAATTGTCAATTAAGAAGGAAATGACAGTGCCCATATAGATCGAGTACAGCCTAATGTCTGTAAACCACACTGCACGTGCCGTAAGTACACAAGAAAGGAAATCAAGCGCATATTTGGTGTATTTACATAGTTTCACTGGATCCTGTTACTATGAGGCGAATCCTATAAACATTTTTTTCGTTTGAGACACCTGATTGTTGTGCCCCTAGATACAGCTAACGCCGTCATACAGCTAAGACAGCTTCATGCTCTCTCAGTAAAAAAGAATGGACGTCCCTGAGTCGTCAACGATGGAGACTATTTCGATTCATAGAGCTGCGCCCGATACGGTGGGTATGCCTATGAGAAATGTGTAAGAGCGCCTGATATTAACAGATAGTATATATATATATATATATATATATATATATATATATATATATATATATATGAAGGAGAGAGAATGGCTGTTAAGGGCTCGTTTTACAGCGAAAGCTGTTATGAGATCATTTCACCGGCCGTTTTTGGCGCCGTAGTTGTCCGCCGCCGCCGCCGCCGCCGGTGTCCGTAACCAGTATCGCTCGAAATAAGAAAAAAAAAACGAAATAACAAAAAATTTCTAGGATGGAACGAGGTTAGAACCTGGGCCCTCTGCGTGGGAGCCCAGTATTCAACCTCTGAGCCATGCCGGTGCTTGAAACTGCTTTGCAAAAAGGTCCTATACAGGCTTCATGTCGGGAAGGAACCACATTAGCAAATGCAATATAGCGTGGTAGAAGAGTAAAATAAGCACCAAGCGTCGCACAACGCGAATTCTGTAACCAGGCGTCACACAATGCGAATTGCGCAACGAGTAGGTTGTTGAATGCTTCCAAACCATTACAAAGGGCTCTGCCATAATTCTTCATCGTCATCAGGCACAGCACCAATAAAGTGCGCATAATGCCTTACATGCGTTTAGCAGGTACCAACGCTCTCCGTAGAATGACGAAAAATGGCAGATTGCCTGCTGCCCTACTTCTCAAAAATTACAATGAATTATAGCGTAGTGGGTTCCTCGCAAGTGCACCTGTATTGGTTGCCAAGGAAGCCCATAAGCGCATGATCTATTTCCTTGGGGTCTCAGTAAAGTTCTTCACCCCCCCCCCCCCCGTCTATAACATACGTCATGTTGTATAACATACGTCAACGTATGTTATACAACATGACGGGAGAGGGAAATAGCGACTGGGCGTCACCCAATGCAAATTACATAACTGGTGGGCCGTTTAAAGCTTCCAACCCATTACAAAGAGCTGAGCCATAATTCTTCATCGTCATTAGTCGTCGCGTCAACAAAGTTCACATAATGCCTTACAGACGTGTAGCTGGTGCCTCGCTTCTCCGCAGAATGACAAATAATGGCTTAGAAGGTGCTTCCCAAACTTCACAAAAATTGTGATTTATGGCGTAGTGGGTACCTTTCTAGTGTACTTGTATTGTAGCCCCAAGAGAGCTTACAACGGGCTCTAGAAACGCCGCTATTCCAGCTTTCGCTGTGACTGTGCTGCGGTTTCAGCGCAGGCCTGGCGTTTTTTCTTTGTTAAACACAATATTAGTGAGAGCTTATATACAGACAATATTGCCAAGGAAAGTATAGGAGGTGTTATAAACTTGTCACATTTATATCCCAATTATTACAAATAACTTCTCCTATACTTTCTTTGGCATTATTATCTGTAAGCTCTCATTAATATATATACACACACAGACGATTAGAAACGCTCGGGTCCGCTGGTCGCGTGTGATGGTCTTGATACGTCCGCGCGTGCGGCGGTGGGCTTGGCCTTCACGAAGGCGCTTCTAGCATTTATTCTTCCATCGGAAGGGGTCGATCGGAGGCCATATTGTGATGCGACGATGTTGGATGCAAGCGATGTCTGACGCCGCCGAGCAGCGACCGTGACGGCTGGTCATGGAATCGGTCGGCTGAGACGACCACGACAATTTAACCGATGAATGTATCGCTCTTTCGGGAGCCGTCCTTCGGGGATCGCACTATTGATCAGGCCACCTCAAAGCCATATGAGCGATGGCTCCGAGGTGAGCGTCGGGAAAGTTGGTCCCATTTTTTCTGCTCGATGCACTCCCCACGCCGACCACATTTCGTGTCGTATCTCATCTGGAGCAGCCGACCGCGGCGACCCGGCGAACGCGGCTGTGCTATATTTACACAAATCTTCAATAATGCGCGAAACGGTTGAGACTGTCCGTATAACTGTCGCTTTTTCGAACAAATCCCTCCCCTGTTATGACAGCTTGTTTTTGCGCAACCATTACGCTCGAACCGAAACACGCAAGACTTCTGAATGCCTAAACTAACAAAAGGACACAAATAAAGGCGTCTTTAGATTCGCAGCATTTGACACCACGAACTGACGTCAACCGATCAGTCTGACCTTTGTGAGACGAGTGCCAAGCTTGCCCCTTCGTTGCTAACGGCGCACTTTTATGTGTCGTAAAATTTGCACCCAGTAATTGTTATTTCGCATATGTCATGTGCCCGGTTGATGTGCACAGGTAAAAAAAAAGCAGATGTCACATTCTGCTACAGAATAAGAGCTGTTAGCTGTAGGAACGGACCACGTTCTCACTTTTAGCTTTTTATTCTAAGCACCTCTTTGAATGGTTGATAGCAAAAAAAAAAAGCCACAACAAAGCAACTTGCGAGAAGTAAAGGTCACGCTGTTGTGTATAACAACGGTCCCAAGAACGTTGAGATGACTATCGATTTTACAGCGAAAGCTGTTATGAGATCATTTCACCGGCCGTTTTTGGCGCCGTAGTTGTCCGCCGCCGCCGGTGTCCGTAACCAGTATCGCTCGAAATAAGAAAAAAAAAAACGAAATAAGAAAAAAAATTCCAGGATAGAACGAGGTTCGAACCTGAGCCCTCTGCGTGGGAGCCCAGTATTCAACCACTGAGCCATGCCGGCGCTTGAAACTGCTTTGCAAAAAGGTCCTATACAGGCTTCATGTCTGGAAGGAACCACATTAGCATATGCAATATAGCGTGGTAGAAGAGTAAAATAAGCACCAAGCGTTGCACAACGCGAATTCTGTAACCAGGCGTCACACAATGCGAATTGCGCAACGAGTAGGTTGTTGAATGCTTCCGACCCATTACCAAGGGCTCTGCCATAATTCTTCATCGTCATCAGGCACAGCATCAACAAAGTGCGCATAATGCCTTACATGCGTTTAGCAGGTACCAACGTTCTCCGTACAACGACGAAAAATGGCAGTGCCTGCTGCCCTACTTCTAAAAAATTACAATGATTTATAGCGTAGTGGGTTCCTCCCAAGTGCACTTGTATTGGTTGCCAAGGAAGCCCATAAGCGCATGATCCAATTCCTCGGGGTCTCAGTAAAATTACAATGATTTATACCGTAGTGGGTTCCTCGCAAGTGCGCTTGTATTGGTTGCCAAGGAATCCCATAAGCGCATGATCCATTTCCTCGGGGTCTCAGTAAAGTTCTTCGCCCCCCCCCCCCCCCATCTCTCTCCCACGTAAACGTATGTTATACAGCATGACGGAAGAGGGAAATAGCGACCGGGCGTCACCCAATGCAAATGACATAACTGGTGGGCCGTTTAAAGATTCCAACCCATTACAAAGGGCTGAGTCATAATTCTTCATCGTCATCAGTCGTCGCGTCAACAAAGTGCACATAATGCCTCACAGCTGGTGCCTCGCTTCTCCGCAGAATGACGACGAATAATAAGGGCTTAGTAGGTGCTTCCCAACTTCACAAAAATTGTGATTTATGACGTAGTGGGTACCTCTCTAGTGTACTTGTATTGTAGCCTCAAGAGAGCTTAACGGGCTGTAGAAACGCCGCTCTTCCAGCTTTCGCTGTGACTGTGCTGCGGTTTCAGCGCAGGCCTGGCGTTTTTTTTTAGTCACATAGAGTAGGGAAAAGTATTACTTACAAAGCATGATAAATGCACCCAGGTGACATGGAAAAAGGGATATGCAATATTAATGGAAGATTAGCGGTCGCGATACGTGTAGCTAGCCATTGGCGGCGCGCTCATTGCGGATAATAGTAAAGTGTTTGGAATCTAGAGAAATGTGAAGAAACACTATTTATGAATACATTAAAAAGCGAGAAATGACTAGAAATTATATTTATAATTTCTATTTTTAAGAATGTACTTGTTATACAGGGTGTTCAAAGTTGACATTATGGTTTTCTTAAAATTTAGCACTGGGAGACACAGAGGCACTGTTGGGAGGCGCTGGTATCCAGGGGGACACAGAGTGAGACAATAATTATCGCTGTCAGCTTCCCAATTAACTAAGGTTGAATAATGAACTTTTTAACGAGTGCAGCAAGCGGGCATGTTTGTATTGAAAAGCTGGAGGCAGTCACGTTTTCAGTTCCACTTGGAAGCATTCTTCTAGCATGTCTGGGCTCCGAGATATCACGCTGCAATGTTTAATTCCGTTTTGCACGATTACACATGCAAGACAGTGAGCACTGGCGCAAAGCTCCTCCCCGATGTGCCGCGGCAGTTGCTTGCGGAGTTTAATCTAATAACGGATTGAAGGCATCGGCAAAGCTGACAACGGTTACCCTTTTGCTACCGACTGGCGATAGCAAGCAATGACTGCTTGATACACCAGGGAGGAACATTGCACCGATCCGCACCACATTGCATGCGTAATCACGCACAATTAAACTTTGCAGTGGGACATATCGGAGCACAGATATGCTAGAAGAATTCTTCGAAGTGAAACTTCGCAGAAACGCGACTGCGCACTACTTCTCAATACAGAAATGCCGCTTGCTGCAGTCACTAAAAAGTTAATTGTTCAATCTTAGTTTGGGCTGCCGACAGCGATCATTGCTGTCTCACTTTGTGAACCCCTGGATACATAACTAATCTGCAAAGGTGGTCTTCACGTTCTTTCCAGTGCTCGAATTTAAGAAAAGCATAAAGCTTAACTTTGAGCGCTCGGTATATGACAGACCTTAAGTCCACGAGAGCACGACACATTCAGGATTCACAATCGAGGTACGCCGATTTTTTTATGAACAAAGAGAAACAGTGCTCACTGACGTAGGCATCACTATACTTGTCGATAAAGCACATGCTTCCGTGTTCTTTCTATCCGATACTTGTTTAGGATGCCGCAGCTGTCAAGGTTTGGAAGGCATTTGTGCGAGTGCAAATGGTTAGACGAATTGCTTCATGACGCACCCTTTAGCGAGATTGTACGTTCCATCGGTAATACATGTACAGCGGCCCCTTTGACCTTTTGGCAGTGCTTAGCCACATGATAAAGTAACCTCGTAAACACATTTCCTTTGCACATGTCACCGTATAGCGGAGGGCGTGCTTCTTTTTTCGGAGTTTCATTCTTTAGTGGCATTCCCTGACCTTCCAAAAAAGCCGGTATAACTTGTAGAAGTGCGGAACAAAGCCTTCCCATTTGTTTTCGGCACAATCTTCTTCAGGCAATTTTACAGACAACTGTAAAGCTCTGGAGCTTTATGGGGGCGAGTTGATGTAACGTATTTGAAGAAAGGGCTGTTCAAGAAACAAGAAGACAAATAGAACACACATACCACAGACAGGCGCCTTCGTGCCTTTTTTTTTTTGCGCGCCGTTTTCTTCAAGTATGTAAAGCTCTGGGTGGTCATTTCGCGTGGTTGTTTCATGTCAGGCTAAGTGATATTGCTAGGAACACATATTGGAAATTCTGCTTCTACAGGTCTCTGTACTTCTGAGTAAAGTAGCAGTGAAGCTTTTTGGGCAAGTTGGTGGTTCATCACGATCGTGTGTGTTCCTTCTTTGTCCCGTGCGACGGCGGCCGCGTCTTCGATGGAGGCGAAAATACTTGAGGCCCGTGTGCTTAGATTTAGGTGCACGTTAAAGAACCCTAGGTGGTCGAAATTTACGGAGCCCTCCACTACGGCGTCCCTCATAATCATATCGTGGTTTTGGGACGTTAAACCCCAACAATTATTATTATTATTGTACTTCTTTGTCCCGCGCTGCAGGAGCTTGAAAGTGGTGCTGTCAAACAACATTTTTGCAACCCTCTTCTGGGAAGTTTGGAATGCACATATATAAATGGTAAAATTCTCTTACAAAAAAAAATGACGCCATATTCATGAAGTGAATGATGATTGAGGAGCTGGCTCGGAGATAATCGGGTTTTGCCTGCGTTATTATCATCATCAAGCCGCTCGAAGAACAAGGGGAAGAAGACTTCTCTTTCGCGCGAGTGTGCGCCTGCTACAGTTGGCTATGCCATAGACTATTACAGATGGGTTTCGGTGCCGCCATACTGGGCTGTTAACCTTGCTATTTGTAATCTTGAACAATTAAACGAACAGCGCTACTCTGGGCGTATACGCATGAAGACGGTTGGGTTGGCGCATTCGGCATTTCCTGATCTTATCAGTTCACGTCACGAGGTTAAAAAATAAGAAATCATTCGCTTAACAGCCCAAGGAGGGCGGCGTCCATATGCCTTACGTAAAATAGTCTATATGTAGTTTTGCCTGCATTAATATTATCATCAAGGCGCTCGAAGGACAAGAGGAAGAAGACTTCTCTTTCGCGAGAGCTGAGCCTGTAGCGGTCGCCTCTGGAACTAAGGTTATGCGTGCGGCTCGGGACTTTGCCCCAGCTTAAGAACCTGGCGAGCCAGCTACTAAATCAGTGAAGCATAGTTCTAACAAATCTTTGTTGTTGGACCATAGCGCCAAGCGTCGCCTCTTCCTTAGATGGAAGACTTTGGAATCGCAATAATTTAAGTCTTTTGTTCATTTTTCCGCTGATGTCAGCAATTTTAGGGGCGGTGCTCCGCGTCATTGGTGGGTCCCGCCCACATATAATGAATGAATGAATGAATGAATGAATGAATGAATGAATGAATGAATGAATGAATTAGTCAGAAAATGTGAGCAGTGATTTAAGTTGTGGCTTCCCAAGGCCATTATTTCAGAAATGGTTGACATGCAAGAAAACGGTACAGGGAAAAAAATGGCTTAAAAGGTATGACAATGTTTTTAATCTATATTTCCCCTTTTTTGTACTGTTACCAAGATTTTTAATGATGGTTTCATCTGCCCTTACACTGAAAAAAGAAAAGATACTGCATACTTGACCGTTATGTGGGCGCTCTCATAAATGGAGTTTAGTGGAAAGCGAAACAGCCATGCCTTGGAATGCAGTTGCAAAGAATGTATAAATATAACCTGAATAAGTAAAAAGAAATTTTGCACTTTTTATATTACCGCTAATATGACCGGGTAAGGTCATTTCGGAGAGTGCAATAACATTGACTTTTTTTCTTGCCTTTTTGCAAGATGAGAAAGGACAACAATCAGTGTAGCTTGGTTGGTTGGCCTTATGGGGGTGTGTTATGATTCATTTCAACAACGAAATACATATTACGCTTCCAGATGCTACGCCTTAATGCGGCCTCATAAAACCACTTCGTGGCCAATTTGGTACTGTATTTCAGCAAAGCACGTGGCCAGGTAAAGAGCAGAAATACATTACAAACAAAAAAATGCCTAACGGCACCCGTCAACTGACGAGTGAGACTGTCACAAATATTTTCTTAAGTATAACCGGGGACGGCGGGAGATTGCACCCTGGCCAGCCCCGGCTGTAAACAATCCTGTGTTTTAATTACCTTTAGAAAACGACTAATACGATAGTGAAGCTATTTACAGGTCTGGGTAACAGTGAACGCCATCCCTACGGGAACATCAGATGACAGCTAATGTTTTAGCGTCAAAAGGCGTTCCATGTTCATTGCCTACAGGTATACATGTACCTGATACCTTTGGTGCACCTAAAATATTTTTTTACACTGTTGCGCGCCTGCAGAACACCCCAGAAGTAAACCTCTTTTCAGCCACCAAGATAAACATGATCAGTTGTTTCGGGTTGCTTACACACGAAAGGGCGTGCACTCTATGGGGTATACTAACTCCACTCCGTGGGAGTTGGGATTGAAAGCATACCTGTGCTTAATTAAAAAAAAAGACCTCATATTTGGTGACACCTGCATGAAAAGTTTGAACCGGAAATGAACTGACACGGACAAAAGGAAATATGACACACACCTCTCTTCTGTCTATGTCACTGCTTTCTGCTGGATACTTGATCTACTGCGTTAAAGCAGCTAACTAAAAAAATACTACACGAAGGCCCGTTTTAGTTCGCTTTGACATTGACCTCCACTGTATGTGGAGGTCAGGATGAGATGGAGTATATATTGCCTACCCCAGTATTCTCAAACAAGCCTCGGCTCGAAGTTTGTCTTTCACTCTACCGAGTTGAGCACAGCACCATATCGCTCGACTGAAAAGGACGCCGCGCTTCTTGATAGCTTTTGCCGATTATCGCTCATGCGCAGTGACCACGTCTGCTCAGAAGCGGTGCTGCCATAAACTTTATCGAAAAAAAAGAAGGTTAGAGAAAGAGAGACGGTAAATTGAATGCAAGAGATGGAAGGAAAAGAAAATAGTCCATGAATATTTACAAAGGCGGCAAAAAAAAAATCTGCAGACGAAATCTGCATAACACAAGGTAGACAGCGCTTTGCTAGTTGAAGCCCGAGGTGGCTGCCTGAGGAGACAGACATACTGTAACAAATATGGACGTCAAAATGAGACATTTGCCTGTTGCGAGGAAAGTTGGGAGAGTACTCAACACATAGTAATACAGTGTGTCCGTAAAGTCATAGTGCAGTTTTGATCGGTCACAGGAAATCAACGAAACATGACAGAAATGTGAAATTTCTGTCATCTTTCAAAGCCTGCTGGTTTCAAATGGGAAGTAGTAACTTGTCAGTGGTTGATATAGGCAAAAAAATGTTTAATATATTGGTCCAGAAAAGCTGGGAAGAAAGTGATATAGCTGAAATTGGTTCAAGCGTAAATGACTGTACAAAACGGAAATAAAGGCGTGAATTAAAAAAAAAGTACGAAAGAAATGAAGACGAGATAGTTTGCTGGAGCGCAGTTGAGGAAATATTAGTATGCAGTAAAAAACACAGTATGTGACTATTGATCAACGGCCCATTTCAAAGGGTTTAATGGGTATAATCATCACCATCGAATCGAGGTGAATCTCTGAGTGGGTGATTATATGGGATGCGAGGGCAATTATATCGCTGTGTATCATGTTAATTTTGCCACAAACAGGCATTTGTACCATCAAGAAACGCGCACAACACTCAACTTTCTAAAAAAAAAAAGAAATGAACTTTAACCACTCCAGGGCTACGTCAGGATGCAAACAATACAATTTGGCAACGTCCGTGTGAACCTTACTTAGCACTTCTTTTTATGAAGGGTGCAATATTTTCGCAAGATAAAGAAACTTATTTTTTAAGTGTTCAAACAATAGGAATGTTCCCATTGTGCCAGTTCTTCACTCGCTGGAAGTTCTTATGCAACAAACATTCACGTGCTCTAAGATGGCAATTAAAGTAGCATGCGCTACACAATCTAAGGCTATTCTGGAAATCAAGTTACACTGCGGAATGCCATCAAAAAGCTACAAGGCGCCGGAACACTCAGCTGCTGATGTTATTCTTGCTATGTTTTTGGAATTGTACAGCCTTTAGTTCACTAGTTCACGGCGGAAATAGTATATTTCTGATCACTGCTTGAATTCAATCTGTGATTATGCTAATGAAAACCGTTACGTTGACATCCGCGAGAGCTTTGCAGGCCTGTACGATGCCACGTCTTTTAGTTTTTCTCGCAATCCTGGTGAGTCCTCAGTAAAAGTAGGACGTGCAGCTGACTGAAAAATCAGTTTCATTGCGGAAACTGGCAGTAGTCATTAATGAGGGCAGCGAATAAGGGCGATAATTCCATTGATAGCACTTGTGAAAATAGGCGGAGAGATCATCCGGACGGCGACCTTGATTAACTTGAAGCCGATAGGCGAAGTCTATATTTCGTGGTCAACCCGAGCTCTTTCAGTTTCTCATTACATATGCTGTGTATAAGCAAAAAAAAAAGTGCAGAGAAAGTATATAGAGCTGCCTGGTTTATTTTTGAACCTGAAACCGACCTGTGATACCAACGCTTTTCTCAACAAGCGCTTCTTGAGCGGTGTACAGGTTTCGTAGTAGAATCATAAGGCGTCCGGGAATACCTATTTTCCTAAGATATACCCAAAGCATGGAATGATCAACTTGCCATAATGGATCAAGCAATAATGCACAGGCTTTTGCCATTGTTTCATCAACCATATCATATTTCCCATGTTGTCTCTGGTACCACGCCCTTTTCCGAAACTTCCTTGCTCTCGCACCGTCGCTCTTTCCGTGTGAAGTTCTCGCCTTTCCTGTAGTAATTTGAGGAGCAGTTTACTAATGCGAACTATTGAGGCGATGGATCTATAGTTTGAGCATTCTTTCGCGTTGCCTTCAACACTGGTATGACGTGGCGCAGACTAAGATGAGGATACGTGTAAGTTGGAGGTCACGTCGAACTACCACCTGATGGCGCGAGAGTTTTACGTGAGGAATGGAAGCGATAATGTTCGAGGTAAGCGTAGGCGACTATAGTACGGGCCCCACCAGAAATTCGGTCGTCGTCTAAGATAGCGGAGCTCGGTTGGCGGGCGCTCGGGCACAGGCGTGTGTCTGCTAGTTACTGCTGAGACTGATGACCAGAAGTCGATAAGGGTGAAGGAATGGAAGAGTGTGTTTATGTCGACTGGAGAATGTGGTGGTGCTCTGCAGATATTGCCCATCGCGTAATTACGGTTGGCGGCTCGCGAGTCTATAAGAACACGATCGCGCAGACCCAATGCGGGCGAGCAATCTTCCTCTCTTCCGTGGTGATGGCAAGACGAATAGTGGCGGTGATAACGACGCGTGAGAGAGGTGGGCGATCGAGGCTGCATCTACACGTAGAAGGTGTTATAATGGCTGCTGTACTCTCGGGTGAGGTCCTGTGCTCTGGCACGATATCGTCCAACGTGGAGCACGTGGAGCGTATTCTAGGTATACGTGAGGCGCGCAGTTGATCGCGGAAAATTGTAAGGCAATTCTCTTGAGGGCTTCAGCTAACCGTACGGGTTGTCCAAGCTGCAGTGGGACTCGTCGTTGCTATCGCCAGGTTATTGTTGCTGTCCAGACGCACACGATCAAATTCCGTACACGCACTGGCTTAGCGCGGACAAAGTGTGCATGACATATATTCCACGTAGGACTTCCTAATTGTTTCCTGTTTCATCTTCGCTTCTGAGGTGCCAAGCACCGTGTTATAACTAGCTGTGTTATTACAAGGATGTGTGACGTTACAGGGACAGCAGAATACTCAGCTGCTATGTGCATGACGCCGTAAAACTGGGTGGATGCATGTCCTAACCATCTCCGTCACCAGTGGCACTGAAATTTCAATTCTTGCCACAGATATATGTTTTGGAATACGTCAGCTCAATGAAATACACGAATAAGCATGTAAGTTAAAAAAAAATTCAAAGCGCATTTTGTAACATACAGCTACGTGAAGGCAGTTTCTCCATAATGTAACTACTAATCTAATTCGGTTCTGAGAACCCTATGCAAAGAATGATGCTTTCAAATTCAGAGAGCAGATCACTATTCGGCTAAGAAGGAATTAAAAGCATTCTTTTTATTCGAAAATGATGGAGGCCGGGGGAACGATGCAGAAGGGAGCTATCAAAGAGGACTTTGCTGCTTCCAAGGACGGCTCTGTTTCGAGCCATGTATAACTTGAGAGTGATTGCTATTGATCGTCCCATTTTCTTGAGTAACCAGCCGTGCCCCTAATCATACAAGTCTGCACACCCCACCATTTTCCATAATCGCGTAGTGCGCGTGTAATTGAGAAAATTAGCTTGTGCTATCGCTCTCTCACTTTTTTATATATAACTGACAAATGTAGAAGTCAATACTATACGCATCAATACATAGAGGAGTCAATACTTGAAGAAGTTTAAATCCCTCTCATCGGGCTTGTCAGAGCAAAACAAGCTAATGCTTAATAGCCTGGTGGAATAAAAAGAATTCAGGATTGGCAGAGATCCTTGAGGATATGTGCAATAATATGTTGATGTACGCAAATTAGTAACAGGAAACCTCGACAAAAGAAGGACATTCGCCGAAAAATACAAATGAGTCCATACGAAAGGCATTACCAAAATATTATTGGCAGCTTACCCGTGTTCTTGAAGACAAAAATGTATAAATATTTCATTCTACTGGTACTAACATATGGGGCAGGATGTGGAATGTTTAAAAGAAACTCCTGAAGAATTAAAACTGCGCAGCGGGCGATGCAGCGAAATACTCTAGGCGTGACATTAAGAGACCAAAAGACAGCAGTGTGCATCAGAGAGCGAACAGCGGTGACTGATACCACAGTCGACACAAGGAGGGGTAAATGGAGCTGGGAAGGGCGTGTATTGCGCAGGGCAGATAACCTGTAATCCGATGGCACAGTGACAGAATGGGGGCCAAGGGTTGGGAAGTGCAGCCTTGGACGGCAGAGAATAGAGCGGTGTGATGAAATTAGGAAGTTTGCAAGCATAAAATGGTATCAGCAATCGGAGATGCTTGAAATATTTACGTCCTGGAGCGGACAAAAGGACCACGATGACGTTGGATACAATGGACAACGACTCCGTGCTTTCCATGGTAGCGCTTGTTATATTTTTTATTTAGTTTGTCCTACAGCGGGCCGAGGCCCAAAGCAGGAGGGGCATATTATATATATATATATATATATATATATATATATATATATATATATATATATATATATATATATATATATATATATATATATATATATATATATATATATATATATATATATATATATATATATATATATATATATATATACGTTTACATGAGCAAGCGTATCCAGAATTGCACATTGATAAAAACAGACTCTGTCATAAACAAATAATTGCATGTACAAGCGACACTACAATTACACGTCCGAAGGTCGCGGCATCGAATCCCGGCCGCGGCGGCTGCATTTTCGATGGAGGCGAAAATGTTTGAGACCCGTGTACTTACATTTAGGTGCACGTTAAAGAACCCCAGGTGGTCGAAATTTCCGGAGCCCTCCACTACGGCGTCACTCAACCATATCGTGGTTTTGGGACACTAAACCCCAGATATTATTATTATATTAGCACACAAGTGTAAAAGTGCATCAAACACTGGTATATATATTCACTGACAAATATCCTTCTAGACAATGATAAAAATCGCGTGCTTGAACGACTGACTCGGCTAGCTTATTCCATTGCGATATTGATCTCGAAAAAAATTAATAAAAAGTAACTGTTCGGACGAATATAGGCTTCAAAGCATCGGTCGAGATGTGGCACGTTCTTCTTGATGTCAACTGCCCTAGGCAGGGCGGTGGCGTTATATTTGCCCTTTTGCAGAGGATGCTATGCATGAAAGATAAACGGGCTATCTTTCTACGTGTTCCAAGAGGCGTAACCTGTTTATTCTCCATTAGCGCTGAGATAGCTTCGTGTCTCCTGTAGTCTCCAAAAGTAAAGCGAACCATGATTGATGCAGCGCTAAAGACGGAGACGAAAAGGAACACAGAGTGCACAGGAGGGGCGCTGTCACAGGACGGACATCAATCATGCATGCATTCCAACTAGACCAACTTTCCATTCTACTAAAGCGAACCACTTTCCTTTGAATGCTCTCGAGCTGGTGAGTGTCCTTTTTTCTGTATGCGGGTCCCTAAGCGCACAAGCATATTCTAGTTTTGGTCTTGCGAATATGAAATACGATAAAAGCATGACATTAGAAGGCGTGTGCTTAATTTTACGTCTAAGAAAGCATAGTTTAAGGAACGCCGAGAGTTCCGTTACATGGACGGTTCACGTTAAATCATTGCTTAGTGCGACGCCTAAATACCGGTATTGTGTAACCTCCGGAATCACTGACTGATTAAGACTCTACTCGAATACATTCGTTTGCTGCTTTCGCGAGATCCGAAGGAGCACTGACTTTGAAGCATTTAATTACATTTAGGATTCCCGACACCACTGATCTATTTTCAATATTGATTCTTGGAGAATTTCGTGGTTGCTGGCTGAATTCACGTCTTTGAATGTAATACAGTCATCTGCAAACAATATTATGCTAACTGATTCAGTCATTACTTCTGTTATGTCGTTTATGAAAATAAGAAACGGCAGCAGGCCGAGTACACTGCCCTGTGGTACTCCAGACCATGGATTCTGAAGCTGGGGTCCGCGGAACCCAGGGGTTTCGTGAAGGATAAGGTTCCGCGAGCAGCCAGAACGAATGCGACCCGCTCCCGTTTTACACCCATTAGCAACTAATTTATTTATTCAGTTAAGCAAATTTGCTTTTTATTTTGCATTTAACGAAGCTATCGCACGCCGCACCCGCTCATCGGGTGCCTGCAGGTATGGAGAGACCCACGTGGTAGCAGCACTGAAGACTCGTCATTTAGTGGGCTAAAGCTTGTACGATTTGCTGATCCGTGGTGACAGAACGCGCGGAGCGCTGGTAATTCCATGCTGTGAGCATTCAAACTAGTTCAAAGGACATTAATGGGGACCTCGGCGCTTTATTCAAGGCTCATGTTGTGTCGGCGTTCACGGGGCACAGTTTTCGTACACGGTGATTTGCCTCTGCTCTGTGCCGGTTTTGTAATCAAAACGCGCAATGAGCGATTTGATACGCGTAAGTAGCGTCGTTTCGTGCCCGCTGTGGCTACACCAGCTTTTATGCTTAGCTTTACGACCGCTGTATCGGTCGACCACCGTTTCGCTGTGCGACTGGCATGCCAGCAGGCCTTCGACGTTAAAGGTCGAAAAAGGCCTTTGATATTAAAGGAAAGGGAACAGGCCAACGCGGGCCGTGTTAATACTGTGGTTGCGCGCGTCGAGAGCCGTTATCACCTCCTCCCCCCCCTCCCCTCCCGCTTTCAATTGTCTTCATTCTCAAGAAAAAGTTGGGGTTCCACGGCACTCTGGAAAAGCCGTTGGGGTTCCCCAAAGCCAAAAAGTTTGAGAAGCCCTGCTCTAGACAGCACTGCTGAACTAGGTGATAAACATCCATTTATATTTACAAAATGTGATCTTTTCTCTCTCTCTCTACATAATGTGATCTGTTTCGCAGATATGCAGTCATACAATTAATAAGGTACTGAGGAAGCCCAATAATACTTAGTTTGTAGAGCAATATCTCATGTGAAACTTTATCAAATCCTTTACAGAAGTCTAGTGGGAGCCCATCTACCTGCCAAGATTTGTCTAGTGTTGCTGCGAATCATCCACTGTAGTTATTAGTTGAGTAAGAGTCGACATTCCTCGCCTAAAACCATGTTGATGGGGAGACAATTTTATTTACTGTTGTAAAACCAAGAATTTCCCCGCCTACTATGTGCTCAAGAAACTTGCATGATGTACAGTAATCGCGGATTGAAATAGGACACTCGGAGCGCGTGGCCGCCGGTATATGCAGCGCCGCTCGTGGGTGCTCATGGAACCAAGGTGTTGCATTGTGGTATAGAGCGAGGGGGAGAGCATCTACGGAGCAGGATTGCTCCTTCCAGTCATAGAGTTTCCTAAAATGACCTAGAGGGAACTCTGGCGCTGCGATCGTTCAGCCACCATGGGAATGATGGGTAGTACACGGATTTGCCTAGTCTTCGTGCTTGTGGGCTTCGAACGCACTTGTGGCTTTGTTTATTGCTATGTTTTGGTTTTCTTTCGGATAAAAGAATGGATCGTTGTGAACTTCGTGACCAGATTTGAATCGGTGAGCCTAAAGAAGTTAAAGTGGTGAAGTGAAACTGCTAATTTTTACTGAACTTCGTTTTGCGACAAAGCGGATGTAGGCGACGCGGAGCCAAACGGAGCCGAAAGAACGAAGTTTAGACAAATCCGTGTACTACCCATGATTCCCACGCTGGCTGAAGCGCGATGCATTGCAGCTCCCATAGACACTAGCGCCAGAGTTCCCTCTAGTAAGTATTGGAGGGAACTCTATGCTTCCAGTAGCCAATGAGCCGGCCTTTAGTTCACCACGGTGACCGCGTGGCGCTGGAAAGCTCGCGCGCTTTCCTATCTTTACCGAAATGGCTCGCCGGTGTGCACCTCCTATATTGCGGCAGAACCAGAGGACGCTGTCGTTACACGCGCTTTGGTGATGTGGCGCAAATGCTGTGCATGTAAGACTAAGGGATTACGCCTTAGAGCGTGCATGTAATCAGTGCATTCTGCCAACGTTTAAGTGCAGGGCCCGTTTTCGTCGAGGTTATCAATCGCAGTGAAGTAAAACAATGTCTGTGTTCTTCCCGCTCCCTTAGCCAACGTTGGACGCGCCCAATCTACGTCATGTTGCAAGCAGCGGCCCATGTAGCGTCAACGAACACATATAGGTGCACTCGCTTAGCTGAATCCTGTGTCTTACTTGTACGGCATGCGTCCCGCATCGCCAAAGCGCGTGTAACGAGAACATCCTCTGCTCGCGCAGTAATATAAGAGGTGCGCACTGGCGAGCCATTTCGGTCGGCATACGAAAGCGCGCAGGCCTTGCAGCGCCACGCTGGCAGTGTGCTGAACTACAGGCCGGCTCGTTGACGACCGGAAGGAGCAATCCTGCTGCGTAGACGCTCTCCCCCTCGCTCTACACCACAATGCAACACCTGGGTTCCATGAGCACCCACGAGCGGCGCTGCATGTACCGGCGCTGCATGTACCGCTCCGAGTGTTCGATTTTAATCCGTGAGTACTGTACATGTAATAGACACTGGTCGATAGTTTACTACAACGCATTTGTGACCTTCTTTATTGCGATAGCAATTATCTGGACACTCTCGACGGGTTTTTGCCCTCACCATTAGCGTCCATGAAACTAAAAGCCATATTTTATTTCGCTATACAACTCCAACACCACCACCTCTTGAATCTCTATCACGTATGTATAATTTGTAACATGGCGGTACAATTTCCTCAATACTTATTTTGTCCAAAAGCCAGGTTTCAGTGATTACAAGTTGCGCATTGTAACTAAGGAGCAGCAATACTAGTTTATCTATATTATTAACAATACTTCTTGCATTCAGAGAGAGGATGCGCAGTTGCTGTGGAACCTGACATAGCTATCTGCCATCTTGCGCATCAGCCCCCCCCTTTTTTTTTTTACCAAAACGCGCTCGTTTGAGGTATCGTTCCAGACATAGAGTGAATTATCAATACGGAGCCTATCATTCACTAACGAAGCCTTCTTTCCGTTCTTTTTATCATTTTAGCACTTTGCCAGGAGTTATTTCGTTTACTTCGCGTTTCAACAGAAAAGCCGCTTTGAAGGAATATACGAGTTCCTTTGAATTTCACTGATATACGTAAGACCTGTTGTTTCTCCAAGTAATTTTGAAAGTACAAGGTGGCTGGTCAGTTTCATGACGCCTTTCCTAGTCTTTGTATTTGTGCGACAGACGAACAGCGAACCCTAAGTTTGTCCTCTATTACTTCCTGAACAACTTTTTGCCTGCGCGTCTCCCGTGTTTCATCTTTGGTTTCATAATTCCAAAAACGACAAGGTTAGATCTTCTACTTATTTCTTTCAGTTCCACCAACTTCTTTTGGTGCGCTTTTATAGTTTCTTGAATATACCCTATAGGATTGCCTTCGAGCTAGCAGTAGTACTCGTCTTCTCTGTTACTTCCTTAATTTATTTTTCCACTTTCGACATTCTGTACGATAGAGACCCTATGTTTTTATCAGTTTCATCTAGTAATTTTATGACGTCATCTAAGTCGCTTTGTATATCATTATGCCCATTTATAAGCGTTTGAAGCATTTTAGCAACATCAGGACCAGGTTCTTTTTTTCTACGTCCCCACAGAGCAAAAGCTTACAGACATGAAAACACTCCGACACAATTTTCAATAGTCTATGTGTGTCGTGTTGGCGCGGGCTGCGGCAACCGAGCGACCAAGTCCTTGACGATCAAAGATCACACCGGTGATACCCAGTTCCCGGAAGGCACCACCTCCCAAAAGATCCCCCGGCGTTTATTTCAACTCGTATATGTATGCCCTGTGACGCCATTGCCCCGTGGCTTCTATAAGCACAGATACAGAAGATGAGACAGCGCATTGCGACTCAGCCGCGATAACTGTGCGCCAGCACTTATCAGCTCACCCCCCCCCCCCCTTTTTTTTTCAAACAATTTCGCGTTATCCCTTGTCCCGAGGAATAGTAGTATCTGGGGTTTAACGTCCCAAAACCACGATTTGATTATGAGAGACGCCGTAGTGGAGGGCTCCGGAAATTTCGACCACCTGGGGTTCTTTAACGTGCACCTAAATCTAAGTACACGGGCCTCAAACATTTTCGCCTCCATCGAAAATGCAGCCGCCGCGGCCGGGATTCGATCCCGCGACCTTCGGGTCAGCAGTCGAGTGCCATAACCACTAGACCACCGTGGCGGGGCTTGTCCCGAGGAATACAAAGGGCGGGTGGTTGTACCGAGCATTACAAAAAAAAAGAATAACGCGTGGTGTAACGAACAATGAATTCATCAAATTCCTTCATCAATACCCCAACGCAGTGGACACTTGACCAGTCTGCCCACTCTGCCCCTTCTGGTCACATGCCCTGTTGCCGACTGCACCTGATTAGCCACTAATGAGGCGGCGGAATTGTCGCTTCGCGGTTCAGCCAGATCACTGGAGTCTGGGAACTCGTAGCTCCCTTCGGGTTTTCCCTGTTTCGGCAGACGGTTCAGCATCTTTCTGTGAGACCTTAGCGTAATGCCCTTACCAGTTTTCACCACGTGAGACCTGTGTGTAGCAACTGCTGCAATGACCGCGGCTTTCGTTTGCATCTCGGTCACCCAGACCGTATCGCCAGGACTGAGTTACTTCAGTCGCCTGGCTCGGTGGCGTTTAAAACACCACGCTTGCCGCTTCCTTTCAGCGCAGTCTTTTGCTTTCACGTCCAAAAGACTCGTCAAGACTGGGCCACGCAACTGCGGCGACATTGGAACACGGGTTCGAAGACGCCGGCCCATCAGAATTTCCGCAGGGCTGAGCCTAACAATGCCGGGTGTCGTCCTGTAGGCGAGAAGAGCCAAGCATGGGTGCTCAGATTTGAGCACAAGGCGCTTAACCATCGTCGCCATTCTTTCAATCTCCCAGTTAGCTTGCGGATACCGCGGGCTTACGGTGATGTGACAAAAGCCGTAATCATTTGCAAATTGCTCTAATTGGGATCATGAGAATAGTGGGCAGTTGTCTGTCACTACTGTTTCCGGAATGCCATGGCGTGCAAAGATGCCTTTCATTCTTTCGATTACGACGGCCGCATTCCCAGGTGGAAATGTTTCTGCTGGTTTCTATTGGTTTCACCTGGTCCCAGTTGGTAGTCAACTGGTTGGTTTCAAATGGTCCCAACAGGAAGTTACTGGTCTTGAACTGGTACTATAAAAGATTTTGATAACACCTTGAATCTTCATGAGCTTTATGCCAGAAGAAACACTCTTCGTCATGGAAACTGCTTCACCCTCTTCAAACAGATGGTCGTAAAATGTACAGATGCATCTGCGTCTGTCAAAAATTTTGTTCTTGAGCAAAATGCTGTTGAGGAGCTAAACTCAGCCATTTATTTAACAGAAATTGCTCCTCTGAAGATGGCGGTGAAGGTAAACGTCATTGTCGGACGTCCTACGCCAGGCGCTAGAAGGCGGAGATCTTTGTTGCCATCTCCAGGACACTTTCTGCGCGGACCCAGTATTCCTTCAATGCCTGTCTCGCGTCCTGTGTGCATTAGGGCTGAAGAAACCGTTGCATGCGAAAACCCGACTCGAGTGTGTATCGAGACGAACTTTTTCCCATAATTGCTTTCGCCAGGAACAATACTATATGACTACAAACACGCATATGTACAAATTTGCACTTTAAAGCAACAATTTGTCTTTTTTCTGTCAATTTGATGTTTCGTGAACACGAGAAACATATTTATGACCTATAAATCATGTCATTGGCAGCAATAGTTACATGCTTGTTCACTTAAGTGGTTGCGTGGGAACGTCAATTTGGGCACTTTGGTGGCTTTATAACTCCGATCTCACAAAAAATAATACCACATGACTTTACAGATTCAGTTAGAGCACGCACTGGGCTTTCATTCTGGGGAGATTGAAGAAATCGAGGTTGACCTTTTTTGATTGCATTTAAAGTATGGCATTTTTATAGACAAGCCTTCACTTATGCATTTTTGGTTTGCGTTTCACATCATTCTCGCCAATCATATTTAACACAATTGTTAAACTAGCGTTTGACAACATTCTGGGAAATTTAGGAAATTTTGAGTATTATAGACGCGAAGCAAGAAAATTTGAATCTAGTGCGTTATTCAGCAATGTGCCGCATTTGCGATTTTTTTTTCATAAATTACTTGCAACAAAACTGCAAGATAACAATATTTGGTAAACATACAACAATATTTATCTTGTAGGACCTCGTCAAAATCCAATGCTCACTGAATTCGCGAAAAGCGTTTCTGCTGAGGGGAGATTTCCGAATTCTTTTTTACTAAGGCAATATTTTTTTTCGCAAAGCTAAGAATGGTTTCGTGGCCCTGGGGACTCCAGTCACATATGGTTTCGTGGCCCTGGGATATATATATATATATATATATATATATATATATATATATATATATATATATATTCTAAATACTACAGATAACACCCCCTGTACTTTCCTTGGCGTTATTGTCTGTTAGTTCTCATTAATATTGTGTCTAACAAAGATAAACGAGCCCTTGAAAAATCATCTGCGTTCCTTCATTCATAGCAAGGGTCTCGTCCTGGCAGACTTAATGCCTTCAGGTAGTATGCGAGGGATTATTGGTCAGCTGCCAACTCGTAAAAAGATCACGTGCTACGTGACGCCAACAGGCAAAAAAAGAGTGTTCCACACTCGCCGCCATGGCTGCGATTGGCGCTGACTAACACTCCTAGGTTTAAATAAACATATATACCCCAGAAAGTGGACGGGAGGATGACCGCCGCCGTAGCTCAGTGGTAGAGCATCGGACGCGTTATTCGAAGGTCGCAGGCTCGGCCCCTGCCGGCGGCAAGTCACCTTTTCGTCCACTTTACTTTCTTCACATTTATATTCTAAATACTACAGATAACACCCCCTGTACTTTCCTTGGCGTTATTGTCTGTTAGTTCTCATTAATATTGTGTCTAACAAAGATAAACGAGCCCTTGAAAAATAATCTGCGTTCCTATATATATTTTTTTTTTTTTTTGCTAAATTAAAGGTGCTCTGCGGACATACACCGACGTTCTTGTCTGAACACAGCCTCCAGCATCCCTGCTACAACCTTCGACGACGCCACATGGAATACCAACCCGGTGACCATGTATGGGTATGGACGCCAATACGCCGACGGGGACTTAGTGAGAAGCTTCTGCGACGATACTTCGGACCGTACAGGGTGCTTCGACGCCTCGGCGCACTCGACTGCGAGGTTGTCCCTGACGGCATTACGAACTCTCAGCAGCGCCGTGCGCGACCTGAAGTCGTCCATGTCGTGCGCCTCAAGCCATATTACGCGCGTTAGTGAATCTGAGGACTGTACTTTTGCTTATTGTTTATTGTTCTTTCTTGCTTTATTCTTGTTATTTATTGTTGCATGTATTGGCCACCCCCCCCCCCTCCCCGTGTCATGTTTTAAGCATCGGGACGATGCTCTTTCAGAGGGGGGCATTGCCACGTGCGTTTCTTTATCACTTTTGCTATATTCGGTTTTCGGCCACAAAGACTGCCAGCAACGCTCAGCGCGAACCGCGCCTCATTGTTCGAGAACCTTCACGATCATTGTAGATCGTTTTGTTAAGATTGCGCGCACGACGCGCACACTCGAGCTTATTCTAGAAATTGCACGATAGCCAGCGATAACGCTGGAATATTCGACGGCACATGTTTAAATGCCGACGCGCTTCACCGCTTGTTAGTTGATCGACGGTCGACGCTCTGTTCGGCGCTATCGACGTATTGCTGTACTGTGAATTTCAGTTTCCCGGCCACAAGTTCGGCCAAATAAACAGTTTCATCTCGGACGTGCTGACTGCTGTCTTCGTCTACGTGACTACCACGTGACAATATCAAGAACGTCTCGTGAAAGAGTTTGCGTTGGCAAGTCATGAAACCCCCGCCCTATCTCGCGCCTCTGATCAATAAACACTGAGGTGGCGCATGAACGCTTGTGCGTTGAGATATGTGCGAATAGACTTGAGTATAAACGTAAGCTGATATAAGGCGGATAGTAATTCTGATAGGTGAGTAGATAGGACCATAGGTCGGCAATAAAAGGTGGAGCTCACTCAGACTCACTCAAGAAATATATTTTGCGCTTAGGGCTCACTCGGACTCAGACTCACCAATATTTTGATCATTCGGACGCACTCAGACTCACTGCTATTTTCCTCAAGTGGATTCACTCAGACTCAGACTCACGGCCTAATCTGAGTCTGAGTGAGTCGACCCATGAGTGAGTTTGCCGACCTATGGAGTTTTTATACACATGTACAGTGTCAATTTTTATAAAAGGGAACACGCGAACGCGTGGCCTGCGCTCTGCGACGGCTGCTTTCAGCTCCGTCAACCGACAGCTAACGAAAGCTCGCCCGCTTTGGCGTCATCTATTGGCAAACAAAATAACAAGTCATGGCCGGTTGCGAAGCGCTTTTAGATAACGCTGCATCTCGGCTCGCGTAACGGGCGATGCAGGCAGCGCGTCGTCTGCCTGTCAACAAATCGAGCGTGGCGCGCCAGCACTGCGCGAGCTGCAGGAATTGACCTTAATGCGAGCCGAGAGGCAGCGTTATCTAAAGGCGCTTCTCAACCAGCCGTGATTCGTTATTTTGTTAGCCAATAGATGACGCCAAAAGCGGGCAAGCTTTCGTTAGCTGTCGGTTGACGGAGCTTACGGCAGCCGCCGGAGCGCGCAGGCCATGCGCTCCCGTGTTCCCTTTCATAAAAATTGACACTGTACATTCTGTGGAATAGTCCGCGTTGTTGTGTGGCTAACATGAACAGGACTTTAGGTGCACGTTAAAGAACTCCAGGTGGTTGAAATTTCCGGAGTCCTCCACTACGGCGTCTCTCATAATCATATCGTGGTTTTGGGACGTTAAACCCCAGTAATTATTATTATTATTATTATTATTATTATTATTATTATTATTATTATTATTATTATTATTATTATTATTATTATTAACGTGAACAGGACAAAGTAAGCTCAACAATTAAATATCTCGTTCTACGTAGTTTCTGGCACAGTGCTTTAAAAGATTAAACAGGTAACTGGAGAAAATGAGTGCCGATAAAAAAATGTGCTAAAATTATCACTTTTCCTTTGATAAGCAACGGAAGCTAGCGACATTTTACGCAGATATGGGTAGATGTGGCGTAAAATAGACACTGAATAAGGCTTGAAACTTTTATAATGCACAGTGGTCTGACTGTATCATGCTGTTTTGCTAGATCTGTAAGATGAATATTCGCACATTCATAAGTGCACACCTTTATTTTTTTTCCGGTCCGATTTTTGTCATCGGCTAGCTAGCTGTTACGTAGTGGGCGAGAAGTCATACATACCCCGAATGTATCGCCAACTCTAGTCACAAATATATTGCTAACGACATTTCGTGAACGTTCTGTTACGCTGAAATGGATAACTTCGCTACACGGTCAGACTAACAGCCGAATTCAAATTAGAGTCATGACGCTGCGCCGCACAGCCACTACAAAACTGATGTTCAGCAAAAAAAAAAAAAAAAAGACAACACAACGCTCCACCACGGCAGTGACGAAAAACATTCAGCACTGCAGGACCACCGCACAGTTGGGGCAGCGATGGCGCCGCGGTAGAGCAGCGGTGATGGCCGTCGCAGCGCAGCGGATGACAGCGCACGCGCAGCCGTGAAGTTGGCTTTCCCTCCTGGCCCGTAGCCGGGGGGGGGGGGGGGAACTGCCCCCCCCCCCCTCCTCCCCGCGACATTCCCTCCCCGCGACATTTTAGTGTCGCGTTTTTACCAAAAATAAATACTCCGAAAAAAAAAATTCCTGGCTACGGGCCTGCTTCCCTCAAAAGGGTGTGTTTTTCGCACGTGAGCGCGCTCTGCGAATGGGGGCGCGAGCGGCGGCTCCTATCAAATGCGCAACTCTGTTCCCTAAGGGGAACATATATAGCAATTCTAAAGCAACATTGGCGAAGATGGCGGCTCCAAGAAGGTTCATTTGCATATTGTCGCTGTGGGAAATACTGCGTTCTCTAGATTGCGACGTCAAAGAGCGGTGTTTTGTCGAAGGCGGGGGAGTCCTTGCTACCGAATACCTCATTTTGGTTGTCGCGAAGGGTAAGGTCGACGATGAAATAGAACGTCTGGCATGAACTCGGACGCGCACGAAATCGCGGTGCGGCTACGAAGTGGTTTGATGAGCCTGTGATTTCCGATGGCCAATGCTCCAGCCCTAGAGATGCAAAATTTCCGGAAATTTTGAGCAATCGAAAAAAAAAAACTGTTTGTTTTTTCAAGATTTTTTTCCGAAATTTAGGAAAAAAATGGAAAAGAGCCAGTTTTCATTAGCATATGGCAATACTTTATTGCCAAATGTCAAAAGCCATAACTCTCGTTATGTAAATAACAGAAGAGAAATGCTTTCTGCCTGTTTTCACAAACGAATGCAGGGTTTAACAGATCGAAGGCAGGCCAGAAGCATCACCGCGAACGCGCTCAGTTCTCTGCAAATGGGTGCGGCTTCCTAGAATTGTTACGGCAGCTAAAACAAAGGACACTGAAACGTCTCTTCTGTGGCTACTTCGTCGTGGCTTCGACTATGGACACTTTGATCAAGATGGTAAAAAGATAAAGTTCTACCTCTTATTCAGAGTCAGTATCACTGGCTTCATCTGTAGCATTCTTCATCACGTTGAGATTTGAGTGTACAAAAACAATATTTTGCATCGTTCCATTACGCAGCCTGTTCCTACGCAGAGTATGAACGTTGGCGAAGTCGGACCAGTTCCGCTCAAAAGCAGCTGATGATGGCGGAATCTGTAAAATGTTTCGAGCCAGAGGCACGACTGTTTTACTCGTGCAGATTCTCGCCCACCATGTTGAAGGAGGTGTTGGGTTAGCAAAAAAAAGTCCATATTCCGGACCTTGACCACATTCCTGCATTGGTCCTGTATTCTGCCACATCGTAGTGCGCATTTCCAACTTCGAGGTTCATGTGCGTACTGTGCTCCGATATCCAGTAAACGCAGACGAGACTTCTTCGTCAGTCACATTTTCCCCCTTGTATCTTGGGTCAAGTAGGTTTGTTTTACAGTGCACGCGATGAACTGTAAACGCTTTGCGTGTCTTTAAGGCTTTTTTTTGCCTTTTGGTTTCACGTTCAACGCTGGGTGTTGCCTAAGCTTTATTTCTGTACGTTTTTCCCCGCGGAAATTTTCGCCAATTTTTCCAACTGCGCCGAAAAAAAGACGAGAAAAAAAGCTCCTGTTTTTTTCCGCACTTCGCATCTCTATCCAGCACTGCTGCCTTTTCAGCTAAGTGCAAACACGTATCAGCCGTTTCCATTCATTGGTAAGTGCTGCTGCGCTGTCACAGAGAGAGAGAGAGAGAGAGAGAGAGAGAGAGATCTGAAGACAGAACCTTCAATGAAAATCCCGGAGAGGTTATCCTGGTTTATCGCCTGGCTTGCTACTCCCGGTGTCGAGTAATGAATATATGGTATATACAATGAATCACATACACACACATGGTACGTACAGTCACATACGCCTAAAGTCTCGTACACAAAAGAGTCTTTCACAAACTTTGGTTTGGTCCAGTGTTCCCTAAGAACGCCAACAGCGCTTTGGTGTTGCGCATTCGCGCAACCGCTGTCTTGCCATGGGTCGAGAAGGTGCCGCAGTCCCAAGCTCGAGCCGCGTTGCAAATTGAGTTCTGCCTTCAGAATCTCTCGTTCGGCGTCGTAACGGCAAGAGTCGCAGAGTACGTGCTAATTTAAGTCTTCCGGAGTATTACATGTCGTGCACGTGGGTGAGTCCGACTGCCTGATCTTGTGCTTGAAGTATTTCGTATAGGCAACGTCGAGTCTCAGCCGGTGAATGCACGTTTCATCTTGTCTGGTTAGTCCCTGTGGCATATAAAAGGTATCTGCGTTCGCGCGGAATCTACAGCGAACAATATAGTGCGATGCAAATAACCAGTGCGGACCACTGCACAGAATAGACCCGCTGTCACAGACCACGTCATTCAGCAAGGCAGATAAACTGTTGACTTTGGGTCATTCCACGCCAAATGACCCAGCCATTTTGGCGACCATCTCAAATGTACTTGAATAACATCGTGCTAATTTCTTGCATCGAAAACAGCAAATTGCTTGAATATTTCGGAGAAAAAAATTTTGCGGTCGCGCAGGAGCCTTCCGAATTTCGCAGAATGTCTTCCGAGTTTTGTTTGTCAGAAACAGTGCTGGGCAGTATCGAATATACATGTATCTTAGATACTATCTTAGATACTGTATGGGTATCTTGTATCTGTATCGCGATACGTCTCGAAATACAAGTATCTGTATCTGTATTTCCGATACATTCGATAATGTATCGTGTATCTTAAGATACAAGATACTTCCATCGCAACACAACCGTGCGAAACAATAATCGCTGGCCAAACTCAGCTTCTCAAACTGGTACTGATGCCACTAAGCCATCTGAATACGTCTAAGGGCAGTGACGTTATTTTATTTTTACGCCAGAGTCATCCAGTGATGGTAGAAGATCAGGAAGACGAGCACGCGGACGTCTACGCTAAGCCCACGCACCTTTTGTTTTCTCGATTTCTTTTCTTTTTATTTGCGCCAATGCCGCGACACTTGCTCTTAGCCACTGTCCTGCGCCGCGTACTCCACTGCGTGCGGCGTCTATCGCGCAAATTCTGATGTTGTTACAGTGTCGTTATTGAAGATTCTCTTGCGTCTTGCTCCGTAACGAAATGTGATGCGTGCAAAAATGGGGTTGCTTTGCGTCACGTGGAATTTACATATCAGCGATTTAAAGGATCTCGTGTATGTAAGTTTGACCTGCATGCATTGAATTAAATAATATGCAAATAAGATTCTAACAAATTTAGCACTACTGCCTGATGCTAGATCTAATAGAGCGAGCGTTTACCCAACAGAAAATATCTTGGCGTACCGTATTTTCACTTCCATCTACACTTATTCAAATAATTTATGAAACCATAATTTGATTATTAGCACAAGTGCTTTCTTAGCTGCCATTTTGCATCACATACATTACCTAGGTCTCTGCACTGTTTTTCCGGTCTGGTCACTGCAGTATGTCGTTTGTAACGCACTCCCAAAATAAGATTGCTGCTTTATTCTTCTGTCTGCTTTATTTCTACTACTGTTTACACACTTACACGTTGCCAAGACGATTTTGAAAACAAATATAATATTATGTGGGAGTGCCTTGAGTATACAGCACACAATATTCTGCTTACCGCTTAAGCAAATGGCGAAATCATAAGGATCCATCTCAAAGATGTTAGGAAGGGGATTCGAGAAACATTGTTTTACTGAATGCTCCGTTTTACTCATGAGCGTCCCAATGAGCCATTTCAGGCAATTTTTTTAGGCACTGAATTTTCTATTGTCTCAATTGACGATACTTCACGCTCATAGCCATTAAGGGCGCCGTCTATATTGTGTTTCTGTACTTATTCAGTGTGAATGTTTGATGCACAACCACCTCTCTATTTTACTTGTATTTGTTTTCCTATTTTAGGCCTTCTTAAATATTTTTCATATTACTAATCGCCACGTAATTGGAGCTATAAGCGGCAATAGCGTGAATAGCGGCGGTGTCCTGCGACGCTTTGTACAACTATACAATACGTCTGCGGCATTTCTGGTTGCACATGTTCTCTTGTTGAAGAAAAATTGCTAAAAGATTGCACGATAGTGAGTGTATCAACAAAGAATCCCTTACGTCAGCAGTAAATAGAACATGGAAATTCATTGCAGTTTTACGTCATCTACGTATACACCAGGGGTCTCAAACTCAGCTTATAGCCGGCGGGCCGCCGTCACGAAATTTAGCTCTTAAGGGCCGGGACAATGAAGATGGTGGGGTCGGAGAGA
This sequence comes from Rhipicephalus sanguineus, assembly GCF_013339695.2. Taxonomy (NCBI): domain Eukaryota; kingdom Metazoa; phylum Arthropoda; class Arachnida; order Ixodida; family Ixodidae; genus Rhipicephalus; species Rhipicephalus sanguineus. The sequence continues at coordinate 153,108,212 of NC_051176.1, forward strand.
GTTTGAATAAAATGACGTTGGCATTTGAAAGGAAGCCTTTCCCATATCTCATATGTAGGTCATTTCTGAAGGGGATTTGGAGTAAGGATTCGAGAAACATCGATACCGATGTACACAAAGAGTGAAATCTGGACGCGAATTGAAATATAGAGTTTTTGTTCCACGGTTATGTTTCAGCACTTGGTGACCACATGTTCCTCACGAAAGAAATGCTTGACACCAGTCATGTCTGTGTAGCTCACGAACACGCTTATGTAGAAAATAAAAACAAATGGGACGGAGACGGTCATGTGTCCCGGCCGGGCCGCTAGCGAAGGGTATCAAACCACACCGTGCAGTCCCCGCCCCCCCCCCCCCCCCCCCCCCCACCAAAAAAAAAAAAGTCGCTACCAGCGTTGTTGCTAGCTACTGTACACCTGTCCGGATATACGGTATTGTGCAAACTATATTTTACGGACAAGCTAAAAGTCCACACCGCTATTTGTGGCGTCGTCCGAAGGCTTCTTATTGACGTTATTGTGATAATATGACAACCCGCTAGCTGGTCGGCAAGCTGAGCAGCGACTGCCATCAATTGCAAAAATGACAAGCAAGAACCGCAGTCAGCGAAATGTATGAAGATTTGTCCTGTGAAGAAGCTAAAACAAGCCCCAATAGGTTGTTTTCGAAGGAAACTAATGTACTTTGAGCAAGAAGGGCAAAACTTTTGAGATACTAACAGACATTTCATTCAAGTGAAACAAAATAGGTCACAGTTAAGAAATTTTCAAGCAGACATTTTCGTGTATAGGCGTTTGCTGCTACATTATTTGGATCTATAATAACAAATATGAGAATGTATCGAAGTATCTTAAGATACAATTGCTAAGTATCGTATCGAATACAATTATTGCGGCAGTATCTTGTATCGTATCGCGATACAATTTCAAAGTATCTTTGCCCAGCCCTGGTCAGAAACATATTTTGACACTATGGTTTCTTGTTTCAATACCAAATTTGGTTTAGATGCTAAGCAAAGGCGTTTGTCTAAGGTGTTTGAGGTTCAATAATATTACTGCAATTTTTCTGCCATATATGCCTCCAGAAAATTCACCAGTGTTCCATGTTTGCATTTTCTTCCTTATAATATTGCGCTATGTACGAATATCTGAGTAATGAATACTTACTATACAAAAGGTACATTTTGCGTTAAAGATATTTTTATGCCACTGATGTTCCTGAATATTACATGAAAAAAATCACACTTTTGAGAAAATCATAATTTCGGTCCACACTGAGACGCATCTTACACCATGTGGTGCTCCAATGAAGAATCAGCTTTATAACTCAATCGAAAAGAAATTAGCAGTTCTTCTTATGTGGCAAGATTTATCGTTACAATTTTTGTTTTAAGCAAGAAAATAATTTTTGAAGTTCCCCATTGACGGCTACGTTCTCATTTGGTGATACGGCAGCTTCTTTGTCGAAGTTCTCCGTTGGCGTCAATGTGGACCGATGTGAATTGTGCGGACGTGCATTGTGGAACGCAGAACTGCTTCGCAACGCATGTGTTTCTTCGCTAACGACGAATACATCCGCCATAACACTACCACACGTGGGAAAGAGAATGTCGTCTACTGCATGGGTCTATATAGTTTGTTTCGCGCGCTCTCTGCTAGGCGGCGCGGCGCCTTGGCTCAGATTGTGCGCGAATAACGGCGGGGCTTGTTCTAACGTCATCGTAAACGTCGTACGAAACAGGTACCCGTTTCGGTTTCGGTGTGGACACATTGCATTTTGGTTACTTAATATTATTGATGAGCTTTCTAAGCAAGTTGACCCACCGTATACCTGTTGCAGGAATGTCAATGCCGTTTGAAAACGGTGTTATCATGATATTGTTAAAACGTGCCGGAGCTTCCATTTAAGCTGTTACACGCAGCTTACGAACGAAACAAGAACACACTAAGCAAAAAAAAAAGTCTTTTGACTTTTTTTTTTAGAGTTCTGGCTTGCCACGTGTACGACTCTTCAAACAGACACGTGAACTCTCTTTGGAGATCATTACACTCTCTACGGAGAGTCGTGTGACGCACAAAAGAGTTAACGTGTCTCTTTAAAGAGATTTATATACGTGACAAGTCGGGGCTCACCGAAGAAGAGTCACACATACTCTTTTTTTTTCTTAGAGTGAAGACCACAGCCAAGAACAACAGTATGGGCGGTAACAGCGCACACACTCACGGGACGGATAGAAGGGAACACAAACAAGCGCTGACTCTCAACTGAGGTTTATTGCAACAATCAAATAACTTGAACACTTGCGATAAACATATAGAACATGCGCAGAGGGGCCAGCGAGGGACCTTGTCTACGTCATTAACAGACTTAAGGCTGCGAGTGACTGCGCAGGCGCGACAAAAATGGTTGTCAAACAAACATGCCACTGATTAATATTTCTTCTTTTTCATGCAATGATACCGATGTTTGACTAACGCTTTTGTCGCGCCCTGCGCAGTCACTCGCAGCCTTAAGTCTGTTAATGACGTAGACAAGGTCCCTCGCTGGCCCCTCTGCGCATGTTCTATATGTTTATCGCAAGTGTTCAAATTATTTGATTGTTGCAATAAACCTCAGTTGAGAGTCAGCGCTTGTTTGTGTTCCCTTCTATCCGTCCCGTGAGTGTGCGCGCTGTTACCGCCCATAATGTATCACCAACTAGCCCAACTATCAGTCTTGCTTAAGAACAACAGTTATGGTCTAAGTTTAGACCACACAGTAGATACAGATATATGAGCTACACAGCCGAATAAACAACATTGCGTGGCGCAACGACATATACGCAGACTTTCTGGCACCAATAAAACTAGCAGTATTATGTCAGTATTAGTCTGTGAAACCGTTGTTTTCCCCCATGTCAGTGCTTATGGGACGCCCGTTGGAGGAATCACGTCTGATATCCCACGTTAATGCGGCATAAGTATGTTTAGGCCAAAGAGGACGTTGAAGTGACCGCAGCTTGAATAACCATAAGGGGAACATCACAACAAAGAAAACACGCGATTGACCTGCAACTGTAAGGAATGAAACTGAAGTGCAAGGTACAGGTTATGCAGAATCTTGAATGAACATATTCACCAATAAATGTTGCAGATACTAGGGACAAAAGAAATACCGGTTGTAAGTGTGATGAACTGGCACAGCAGGATTCTGTTTGCTATAATTCATTCTTTTTAAATGCGAAGCATTTCTTAGCGGACCTTTGACACTTTGAGCGTTTCTATCTATCTATCTATCTATCTATCTATCTATCTATCTATCTATCTATCTATCTATCTATCTATCTATCTATCTATCTATCTATCTATCTATCTATCTATCTATCCGCCTACGTCTGGGTGCTCTCATGATCGCCTCCTTAGCTTGTTGTAGACGAAAATTGGCATGGGAGGGTAAGAGGATTTGGCGAATATGACTGTCGGGTCATGACATGAATAACGTGAAAATCCTGTCGCGTACGTCGTCAAACCCTTTCCTTCAGACACGTGTGGCACATACCCATTTACCACGGGCCGCGGTGTACGGGTATGCGCCACAGCCTACAGGTGATTTACAGTTTATATGTACCCAGGAACGGCGAGAACAGACATTCGTAATTTAAATGCGAGAGCGTTAAGAAAAACCGACATCGGCAGCGTTGACCCGACGAATGGAAAGAATTAAAATTAGGATCCCAGCAGGAATCGAACCCAGGAATTCTGCGTGGGAATCAGGTATCCTAGCACAGAGCCACGCCAGGTGTAAAAATGGTTTGGAAAAAACAACCTGTGCAGGTGTAATGTCGGTGCAGCGTCAATTGTGGTTGTGGCGCTGGCTATCTAATTTTACAAAAGAAGCAATAAACACTACATATGTACTCCGACCATACAGGCGTCATATCAGATTAACGTCTGTGGCTCGAGTGTTGGCTCCGCTTTAATAGCAGTATAATAAACATTAAATTTGCATTCCTATATGATTCAGCAAGCTACATTGAAGCATTGCTAGACCCTGGAGGAATACATTAACGAAAGTTACGCATGATGTTCACATAATTGCACCGTAAAGTGCACTTAGTTTCGATAATACTGACGTATGTACTCTAACGTGAGGGATGACGTTACACGCACCATAACTTGCCCTTTAAACGCCAGTGATGTCGACGTGCCTGGTAAGCCCACGATGTGCACACAGCACATCGTGGGCTTACTACACTTACAAAAACACGTCTACCCACCTCGTAACACTTCGTTCAAAGCCATAAAATACAACAGAGAAGTACTCGCCGATTGCTTCGCATGAAACCGATTCCCAGAACGCGTGGGATCTGCCTAATTTTTTCAATACGCTTCTTTAGTGACTGACGGAGTCTGGTGAATTAATGCAGGCGAGGCCCCGCTCCAACAAGCGGGATAAAGACAGGATCTTGAATATAATATTTACATTCTACAGGGTCAATTATATTTTCATGAAAAACGATATGCACAACTGCGTTGTATGAGTCATGAATAACTCTGCTTCTTTTTTCTTTCTCAGGTTTGTTGTCGCTTTTATGTCGAATTACATTATTCGTGTTCATTCCGGAATAACGAAGTTCTTGTTAGCCGTTCTCCGCGGATGGAGGTCTCATGTAGCTAAAAATTCTTAGTAATAGAGGATCGATACGGCGCGCCGCTACGTAATAACAAGTGGCGACATGCGAGGCCTTCAGCGCATGAACTTCGGTCTTCCTGCGCACACAAAAGCAAACTTGGGTTAACTTTTGATGTCGAATAGATCAAAGAGGACGGTGATCGAAAAAATTGTGTCTGGACTAATTTATTGGGTTTCGTTAACCTTATTTTCTAAACCACTTGTAGTAATGATCCCAATGGTGGAAGGTCGCGCATATATTTTGGCGTCTCTCTCATGATATTCGCAAAATATGAATATCAACGTAATCCTCAAGCGCCTAGATGCTTGCGCAAATACAGAAACAAAAGTGTTTGCTGTCCGGCATGATCATTTTTGCAAACCTGTCTCTTGGCATTAACTCATCATTAACCGACGCTTACACCATGAAGCGTGGCAGTCCGATTACATATAAGCGTTACCGGCGTTCGAACGAATGCTTTTCTTGCGCAAAGCGTTCGTCCGGTTGCATGACTGGACTTGCTTAGCCGCGTGAAGACTCGCGTGAAGAGTTAATGAAGCTGCTTAGCCCGGCAAAGTGACACTGTGGTGCCCACTTTGTGTCCTTTTTAGTCATGGTTGCAACAGCTTCAACTTAAAGACCTGCGCCCTGATCACATTTTCGCGGACATCAACTAGTGGCTTGTGCGTTGTTTTTTTAGAATTGAACAAGATGATGATGTGGTGTGATCGAGGCTTTGACCGCATGATCGCAATCGCTCTGTGGAGATGCAGGGAATTCTGTGCAGGAAATATTCCATATAGGCGGCGCTAAGCATTCGAATAACAAATATAATTATGTTACTTAGAGACAACAAAATCTAGAATTCAATAAGCGGATCAATGATCGGAACTTTTGGAAGTAATGTCAACCCATATTGTTATTTTGGGAATCACTTCCCTGCAGAAAAAAAAAAAAAAAACCTCGTGTTACCAAGGTGCTTGTCTCGCTTCCCTTGCGGTGTTTCCTGAAATATTAGGGCCCCAGTGTTAACATGAAAATTATCCTGTGCAGCACTAGGTTGGCCGTCACCATCTCTTGAGGTGTCTAAAAAACAAGCAAATCATTTATATTTTCGTACTTGTACTGCTGAGCAGCTTGATAGCTCTCCTTCCTTAAACCGTACGCCTGCTCCTAGCAGACATAGCGAGTTGCCTGAAAACCGGAAACCAATCTTGGGCGTCTTGCGCATAAGTTATGCACTGAACCTAAATAAACTGCCATTTGAATGCGTGAACCGCCGAGTCTTAGCCTATCCTCGTTTATCCCACTTGCGTCTCGCACACAGCAACGCAGTCAAAAGTGACAGGAACAAATAAGTTCGAAAGAAACGATGTCACTCATTTTGGCATTCGATTCCAGCGCCTGAATTGCGCATGTAAAGTCACTTTTTACTGTAATATAGATTGAACTGGCTGCTCAACGGTATGATCTTTCCCGCAGTTGCGTATACGCATAACGGAATACAACATTTTCATGAAAATGTTTTGCTACCCGCCACGGTGGTCTATAGTGCTTATGGTGCTCGGCTGCTGACAGAAACGTCGCAGGATGGAATCCCGGCCGCGGCGGCTGCATTTTCGATGGAGGCGAAAATGCATGAGGCCCGCGTGTTTAGATTTAGGTGTCCGTTAAAGAACCCCAGGTGGTCGAAATTGCCGGAGACCTCCACTACGGCGTCCCTCATAATCATATCGTGGATTTGGGACGTTAAACCCTAACAATTATTAAAATGTTTTGCTGCGTGCCGGGAGACCCTTCTATTCCTCGAGTCATTAAATACGAAACGGACAAACATCCTCATTCATTTATTGTTTCCCAGTTTTGCGCCCGCTCTCGTTACGCTTTCGCTCGACGTGTCCTACCCGCATGCAGCTGACTCCCCAGCTGATAAGGAAACTCGAAACCCCGCAGTTGAAGAGGGTGGCTTACACGTCATCGTATATTTTTTCGAAGCGCAGCAAATTGACGGACGGAGACCACCCGCACCGCTACGTGTCGTTTTTCAACCGCTCTCCGTAACTTTGTTCATCTCTTTTACAGCGAAAGCTGTTATGAGATCATTTCAGCGGCCGTTTTTGGCGCCGTAGTTGTCCGCCGCCGCCGCTGCCGCCGCCGGTGTCCGTAACCACTATCGCTCGAAACAAGAAAAAAAAACGAAATAAAGAAAAAAATTGCAGGATGGAACGAGGTTCGAACCTGGGCCCACTGCGTGGGAGCCCAGCATTCAACCTCTGAGCCATGCCGGTGCTCGAAACTGCTTTGCAAAAAGGTCCTATACAGGCTTCATGTCGGGAAGGAACCACATTAACATATGCAATATAGTGCGGTAGAAGAGTAAAATACGCACCAAGCGGTCGCACAACGCGAATTCTGTAAGCAGGCGTCACACAATGCGAATTGCGCAACGAGTAGGTTGTTGAATGCTTCCAACTCTATTACAAAAGGATCCGCCATAATTCTTCATCGTCATCAGGCACAGCATCAGCAAAGCGCATGATGCCTTACATGCGTTTAGCAGGTACCACGGCGCTGCGTAGAATGACGAAAAATGGCATAGTGCCTGCTTCCCTACTTCTCAAAAATTATACTGATTTATAGCGTAGAGGGTTCCTTGCAAGTGCACTTGTATTGGTTGCCGAGGAAGCCCATAAGCGCATGATCCATTTCCTCGGGGTCTCACTAAAGATTCTTCGCCCCCCCCCCCCCCCCTCGCGCTCCCACGTCAACATATGTTATACAGCATGGCGGTAGAGGGAAATAACGACCGGGCTTCACCCAATGCAAATTGCATAACTGCTGGGCATTTTAAAGCGTCCAACCCATTACAAAGGGCTGAGCCATAATTCTTCATCGTCATCAGTCGTCGCGTCAACAAAGTGCACATAATGCCTTACAGACGTGTAGCTGGTGCCTCGCTTCTCCGCAGAATGACGAATAATGGCTTAGTAGGTGCTTCCCAACTTCACAAAATTGTGATTTATGGCGTAGTGCAGGCACGTAGGCAAGGGGGGGGGGGGGCCGGGGGGCCCAGCCCCCCCCCGAAATTCGTCCAGCCTTTTATGTTCCCGGGCAATTTTTTTTTCTTTTTGCCATGAAAAGACTTCTTTCGAATAATTAGGCATTGGGCCCCCCCCCCCCCCCCCGAAAAAAAATCCTGGCTACGTGCCTGGCGTAGTGGGTACCTTGCTTGTATTTATGGCTTAGTGCGTACTTGTATTAGTAGCCCCAAGAGAGCTTACAACCGGCTCTAGAAACGCCGCTCTTGCAGCTTTCGCTGTGACTGTGCTGCGGTTTCAGCGCAGGCCTGGCGTTTTTTTAACGCCATGCAGTTCAGTGTAGCATTGACAACGATTAATGCTTGAAAAGCTTTTAAGAACTGTACCTTTTACTTACAAGTGTCTCCCTGGCTATGCGCACTCAGAACGTTTCGGTAAATCACGTGACGGCGTCTTATGTGTGGAGTCACTAAAAAATTCACTCGACCACAAATGTGTTCGAAATGGCAGCATTTTCTATACCATTAAGGTATTTTCTCTAAGCCAAACATGCTACTACCACGGCCTCTGGTTTGAAACTCACACTGCGATTCCATGAATGAGTTTCACTATTCTTAGGGGCGTTTAAAAAGCATATATTACCTACTTAAAAAAATCTTAATAGTATACTCCAAAGGCCCAAAAGTACAACACAACTACGCATGTTTCTGAGCAACCAATTCGACAATTTGGCTCAGTTCTGTTTGCTGCGACGGCGTTCGGGCAGGGCAATGAAGCAAAAAGCAAATTTTGCTTTCGTTTTCTGTAAAAGTCGGAAAATTAATGGCGCTTTCAACACCCTCTGCCCGTTGCTGACAAAGAATCAACATGATATGCGATATGGCAGCCCACCAGACCTCTTTTCGATGGCTCCGCTGGCACACCTGCAGTTGTGTAGTCTTCCATCTCAAAACAAATTATTACTGTTGGGTCGCCGCGAAGTCTGCTTTGCGTCGACATGCTGAGGAGAGAAAAAAACTGAATTTCATGACCTTCGCTGTTTTCTTTGGTCTTCTACCTGATATATATATATATATATATATATATATATATATATATATATATATATATATATATATATATATATATATATATATATATATATATATATATATATATATGAAACCAACAGACAATGAAGCCAAGGAAGGTATCGGGTTGTTATTCTAAAATATATTTAAAGTCGACGCTGGTAGGTTGGAAGGAAGGCGTTTATGTGCAGAAATCAGGGATATGTATTGCTCCTCAGGTTGCTCCGGTTCTTAGTCATTTATACCTTAGCAAGATTGACAAGCTTTTGGATGGCGCCTTAGGTAATTCGGTTATAATAGGCTTTTTTCGTTACGTGGACGATTACTTAATTTTTTGTAGTGGTGACGACGTTGAAACGGTGGTAACGGTGGTAACCTTAGTGAGCGAAAAAGTTGAATTAAATGGAGGAGGGCTGACCTTTACTAAAGAGGTGCCTCAGAATAATGGAATACAATTTCTAGACATTTTCTTAACGTTTCAGAAGAACCACGTGTGCTGGCAGTATTCTCCTAGATCTTCGAAACCGCTGTAAGTTTTTCGTCGAAGCGCTCGAAGGCTGTAAAAAACGGCATCGCCATGTCTTGCCTCAAGTCAGCCCTCACCAAGTCGTGTGAGCCCAAAATGAGCGATAGCTTTAACGCACAGGTTACGCGTCTTTTAGATGTAGGGTATCCTCGTGATGCAGTGGCCACTGTCGCTGAACGTTTAAAGAAGTCCATTGTGTTAAGTCCGAGCACGGTTGCAGAAAGCGATAGCAAGAAACGTGTCGTAGGTTTACCGTACATTCATTGCGTATCTCACAGGCTAAAGAAAGTAGGAAGTAGATACGGCGTTAATGTTGTTTTGACGGCTGCCAATAAGCTAGGTAAGATTTGTGCCGCTGTGCAGAGGAAGAATGAGCGAGTAAAAGACAAGAAGCGAACCGATATTTGTTTTGTTAAACACACCAACGAATTCACTGATTGCCGTACGAGTGTGCTGTATAAGGTCCCTTTCAGCTGCGGCCGCTTCTACGTAGGACAGACGGGCCGATGCATTAACCAGAGATTGTTGGAACATAAGAGATCGCTAACCGGAGGCTCACCTTCTAATCAATCTTTACATTGTCGAAATTGTAAGTGCACGCCTAAATTCGATGATTGCGCAGTACCGGCATAGAAATGAGGAAACGCGTCTGATGATTGAAGCATGGCATATCGAGAATAGTGGTAGCGCATGCGTGAGCCAACCGTCGATTAACTTGCATAAAGATGAAATCAACTGCCTTAACAGTTATCTTCCACGTAGACCCCCCCCCCCACCTGTCGGATTGATAGGTTCGCCTGATGCATGGGCATTCGCAGATAAGTTTTAGTACCTTCTTTCTTTTCCGCCGTTGTGCGTCTCTTCAGTTGTTAGTCGGCGTTTGTGGTGTCCTGACTTCTTTCTTGTTTGCGTGTTTGCACGCCCTATCTTTTTAGAATGAATACTTACCAACTAGCTCAGCGGCGTTTTCAATACGGCGTTTTCAATAACATCAAGATACACGTGGCGGCCAAACTGCTTGCGGCCAAGACGACTGCCTTTGTCGGGACACGTTTCCGTGCTAGTTGGGTGGGATTAATTACACGCAGCAGCGCAAAACGACAGAGACAGAGAGAAAAGACGCAAACACAGTGATGTGTTTTCTCTCTCGGTCTCTGTCGTGTTGCGCAGCTCCGTGCAATGCCTCTGTCAGTATTTATAGAGAACTCCAGCAGGCTATCGAGTTCTGAGGAGAGGACAAAAACAGTAGGCCTGGGAAAAGATTACGGCAAATTCATTTGCGTCATAAAGGGCTACTCTTCTCTTGGTAAGTACATGAAAATTTTAAACCCGAGTTTATTCTTTATCGACAGCAGTTACAGTATAGATGACAGGTGGACAGACAAAAATCCGCGTATTCAGCTTGACTAGTTTTGTGCCCTTAATAGTAATTGGCAACACGTATGACAATACGTAGAAATACCACGCACACATGTAAATGTATGTACAGCCACGGGCGAAAGCTTGGTTATGCTGGTTGAAGTCAACTAGTCTATTGTACATATTCGACAAACGCAATCTGCAGAAACAATGTTACACAGAGGAGCTGTCCTATAAACTTATTTTTGCTGGTTGGTTGCGTAGTTTCCAACTTCTTGCTCACAACTTTACGTTGTAAAATGAAACATCTTGTTTGAATGCACACATTTTACGTACGGTTACATTCATTTTTGCGCAGTAGGAAACATACTTGAGAAATGAAAATGAGATAGACAAAGGAGAACTAGAAAGCAAATAGCAATATTGTAGAAAAGTTACACTAAACAAAAAACGTTTTTGTTTAAAAGATACATACATACATACATACATACATACATACACACACACACACGCATACATACACACACACACATACATACATACATACATACATACATACATACATACATACATACATACATACATACATACATACATACATACATACATACATACATACATACATACATACATACATACATACATACATACATACATACATACATACATACATACATACATTTAGGTGTAGTTAATAGGATGAACTGCTATGAAACAACAATGCTGATACACTCAGTCTAGAGCACAAGATGTTTCAAGGCACTAACTTACAAGAGAAATCTCTCACCAATCTTATGTGCCAACTCAGCATTTCTCGAACCCTTTTGTAACAATTTGATGCACAGTTTCTGCTGCTGCCCACTCACAAGCAATTTTTATACATTTTCGTGGGCGGCAGCCCATGACGATATATAAGAAAAAAGCCCCTGACAATGTGATGCCAAGGAAAAGCGCAGTGCATCACATTTTGGTACGTGTCTACAAGATGACACATAGTTTATTTACATAGCTCGGCACATTAACAACACTAAAAGAGCCATGTTAGGTGACGTGGGCTGAAAAATTGACACAGCTCAGACAAATTCTGGACAATATATAAATAAAACAATTCGCTGTTACTAAGCTCCTCGGTACAAATAATGCTGTTCTTGACATGTCATAACCCTATTGCTTCTCCTGAAAACACCACTCAAAAATGTTTCAAAGTGTGCACACGTGCCGACTTCCTTCGAATGAGGGACTGCTGTATAGCAGTCTCTCATTCCACCTGAAAAAAATTTTAGTGCATTGCTGGGCAAGGCATGTGATGTGAAGCTTCAGTGCCTTCCATGTATATCTTGCTGCTGGCCTCAGCTGCAATGTTTATCAGCAAAAATGTGCAGAACATTTTATAATGTGCCACGACAAAGCAATTATGTTTCAGGTGCATAACACATGGACAACAATAAAAGAATTTAAGAATATTTACCTGGCACAGTTTACAGAACCTTAAATACATTTTCATGGAGCTACCACAGCTTATCTGAATATAGTAGTAATGGTTATCAGCCTTCAAATTTGTTCGAAGTTGCCCGTTTCAAGATTACTGCACACCAGCAGCCCTCTTCAGGCTAAACCATTGTACAGACGCATCAAAAGGCATAAGTAAATGCATGCTATAGTCACCCTACAAAAAGCAATAAATACTTTCAGCAGTAATATGAGCAAAGCTGCATAGATGATAAACTATTTGCAGAGTATACAATTACATTATGGAGAAACCTATGGCAGCAAACACTATATAAAAAAAAAATCACAGCATATCCACGGAGTGAATGATGATGAGTGGGCGAAGCTGCGGAGGTTCATCGGTAAACCGTGAATCTTCCGTGAATCCTGCCCAGTACATCATCACCGACGTGAGATCGTGCGCGTTTATACTAAAGGTTCGATGAGTTATGACGACTTGCAGCTCACTTTAATTTTACATGTACGCTGTGAGTTTTCATTGTTTAGAAAACCAGTGCTTTAGAAAACATCTGGCGTCTTTCGTTAAGCAGCTGGCGTCTTTTCGTTTTGCTTTAGAAACATCTGGCGTTCTTTCGTTTTGCTTTTAGAAAACATCTGGCGTCTTTCGTTGGTTTATTTCATCAATCAACGGCGTTTTGAACAAAATTTTTATTGTTTAATCACGCACAGGAGAAATCTCACCAGGCACTACCTTGGAGGTAAACAATGGCTGCTAATGGGAATGAGAGACAGAAGAAGTTGGCTTTTAGCTAACACTTACACTTCTACTTCTACTAACGTTTCCTACTGGAACATGCCAATGGCTGCTAATGGGGAATGAGAGACAAAAGAATTCGGCTTTTAGTTAACGCGCACGCTGCGAATTTTTTATTGTTCAACAACGCACAGGAAAAATGTCCCACCGGCACCACCTTGGAGGTCAAGATCTGGTACTAGCGTTACGACTGGTTACGCACTACTACGACTACGAGGGACGAACGGGTGCCGCCTTAAGGAGCTTCGCCCCTAAAAAATTTAAACCTACATGGTACGTGCAGAGAGGTTGACTGTTGAAGATGACAGACAGGCGATGGGATTACAATAAACAGGTGCTAAAGCCTGTTGGACATACTAGGAATAGTGACGCTCCTCTTGCATCTAAATAATCCGCGGAGAAGGACTTTCCAGAGCTTATATATACATAAAATCATATGTGCTACACTAATGCGTGTATCCTGAACGACTATATCGACCAAGTGCAAAATTACCCGCTTCAACGGTTTCATTCTTGCACTACCAAACATGAAAACACGGTTTTGGTTGTCGACCATGGCTGCTGTTTCTAATGGCAGTGAAATGCAGAGACACACATGCACTTTGATTGACGTGCATGTTAAAAATTCAAGGTAGCCGAAATTAATTTGCACATTACCACTACAGTGTGCTGTACATTTATGTGAAGGTTTGATATAATAAATGCAGAATTTAATTAATTTTGAATCCTCAAGTGCAAGGAATTGCTGAATGATGCACTGCTCAACAAATAAACTGCAGCTGTGCAGCTTCTCGCCATACAATTCAAACTGTTCGAGCTATCACAATGCATTCTTTCTGTTGACGTGCACTTTGAACAGCAGGACACAGTCACTGGTAGTCGCTCTCTACTTGGTGGCCTTGTGTGTTTTGTCCGAGAGACTGTACAATTACATGAAAGTGGGGCACCTGATCCCGTGACACTGCTGGAACATAGAAAAATACAGATGATTGTTACAACCGTGCTATGTGTAAAAATGGACGACTGATATGTGCTAAAACTAGCTGTCGTATTTTCAGAAGCCGATGACAAGTACGAAAAAATAATAAAAAACAAGAAAAAAGGTCTGAACATATTGCCACCAACAATGAAGACCTTAAAAATATTTTATGATATAAATGTATACCTACGACGTTCATTTTGAAGGCAACAAACATCTGCCTAGTAGTGAGACATAAGCCAATAAAATATCTTCTATTAAGACTTTACACTAGGTGCAAGAAGCCGACCAAAAATGAGTTCACTATGCTACACTATAAGAAAAATTACACCATCTCCCGCTAAAGGGGACCATGAGGCGATGCGAAGCCGGAGCACTTGCACGATCGCGTTCCGTTGGCGTTTGTTGGGCATGCTACCGACCTCGCGTCGTGGAATGCGAAGAGGGACGCTACGCGCGTCGTATCTTCCATCTAGCCTGGCCGTTAATTCTCACAGGGCGAGCGGGGAACGCGGTCGACAGGCGGGCGAGAGGGGGGCAGCGTAGGAGAGGGGAGAGAAGGGGAGGGGACGCGCATGCGCTCTAGCTCATCGCGGCGTTGCGCAGGAGAGAATTTCGGCATGTCTAGCCCGCGTTTCAGAGGATGAGTGGAAAGGGGGAGGGGAGATGGGTATGGGAGAGGGGGAAAGGGGAGAGGGAAAGTGGGGAGGGGAAGGGGAGATGGAAAGTGGAGAGGAGGTGTGTGGAGAGGGTATGCGCATGCGCACTAAGTGTGATCACGCTGCACACCACCACCACCACCACCACCACCGGATTGAGCTCCGCCTTAAGATACTTCGCATCTAAAAACCAAGTATTTGGGGAGTATTGATACCCCACAACTATATTCGTCATCCATTTCACGTACTTTCCTCGCGTTATCACCACGGTCCCGGCACTTCCCGGTCACGAATGACGCGCGTGTTATCAGATTGACATAGCATTCTCGATAGGAAAGTGCCAAGAGCCGGGTTTTCCAAAAAAAAAAAACGCGAGCAAGCAAGATTACGATTATTGTTGTGTGGCAGAAATACTTCCATATGCTCGATTTTTTCTTAAACCCGAACCACACGTACGCTGGCCGAGCGCGCGCTGTACGTTGGCTGTACGCGCTCCGGAGGCCGCGCATGCGCAGACGAAGCAAGCGCGGGAAAACGCGCGCAGTACGCGAGTGTTTGCGGCGACTGATATCGACCTTGAGACGGCGCGCGCTTGGAAGCGCTTGGAGCCCAACTGTGGCATGGCTGTTACCAGCACCGGCTTGACGGACGGATGATGATACACATCATATGAAAAATTTTAGTTCTTATTTACTTTTGCATGCATCTAACAATAAAAAAGGTAACAGAAGGAGGTTTTGTAAGTATTCTGATGAACTATCAGTAATTTTGTACGAAACGATGTCTTGCACGTATGAGGAAGCGCGCGCTTCGCGTGCGCCTTCGCGCGTAGTGTGTGGGTGGAAACCGCCATAACTCGCCGGAGACGCCCGGGCTGCGCGCGCTGACGCGCGCCCCGTGCGCGTTTGGGAGCGTACGTGCGGTTCGGGCTTTAGAGTGCACTCATGTATTGCTATGTTACAACAGCTATTGTTCATCACTTTAAAGTTACCTAACATAGCCACCTCATCATACAGTGTGCAGGAGCAATCTTGAACACTAGAAAACACAAAGCATTTGCAGATTATGTGTGTTTTTGTTGCTCAAAACCGTTTTTCCCATCAAAAATACACTTTGCATAAAAATGCACTTGATTAGGAGAAATGACTGTGAGCAACAAACACACTCATAATCCACAAATTCATGTTAATGGGCTCTCATGGCTTCCACAAACACTCACCATCATTATTATTGCTGTCAATGCCATGCCGGACGGATATGCTGTGTCCTGCTCAGAACACCAAAAGTGCACTGTAAGACTTGTCTTGCATGGGGGTGGGGGGCTACACTGCACTGCTGCTCAGCTGGGCCAGCCACGGACAGGAGGGTGAGCACCCATGGCTCTCAGGCATAGCGAGAGTCACCTTCAGAGATCAACAAGCGTGTACTATGCAATTGTACTGAGAACATGTGCGGCGGAAATACAACGTGCCATAACATTAACAATCACAGCATATCCACGGAGTGAATGATGATGAGTGGGCGAAGCTGCGGAGGTTCATCGGTAAACCGTGAATCTTCCGTGAATTCTGCCCAGTACATCATCACCGACGTGAGATCGGGCGCGTTTATACTAAAGGTTCAATGAGTTATGACGACTTGCAGCTCACTTTAATTTTACATGTACGCTGTGAATTTTCATTGTTTAGAAAACCAGTGCTTTAGAAAACATCTGGCGTCTTTCGTTAAGCAGCTGGCGTCTTTTCATTTTGCTTTAGAAACATCTGGCGTTCTTTCGTTTTGCTTTTAGAAAACATCTGGCGTCTTTCGTTGGTTTATTTCATCAATCAACGGCGTTTTGAACAAAATTTTTATTGTTTAATCACGCACAGGAGAAATCTCACCAGGCACTACCTTGGAGGTAAACAATGGCTGCTAATGGGAATGAGAGACAGAAGAAGTCGGCTTTTAGCTAACACTTACACTTCTACTTCTACTAACGTTTCCTACTGGAACATGCCAATGGCTGCTAATGGGGAATGAGGGACAGAAGAATTCGGCTTTTAGTTAACGCGCACGCTGCGAATTTTTTATTGTTCAACAACGCACAGGAAAAATGTCCCACCGGCACCACCTTGGAGGTCAAGATCTGGTACTAGCGTTACGACTGGTTACGCGCTACTACGACTACGAGGGACGAACGGGTGCCGCCTTAAGGAGCTTCGCCCCTAAAAAATATAAGCTACGGCAGGTAAAATGCGCATTTACGGCTCCTGTGTGGCCTGAGGCTGGAACTAGAGCTCTTTCTCCCTGCATGTTGCGAACAGCCAGACGATGTTCACCCACTTGCTATTTCCAGGCAGAGCTCTTAATACATTGAGCGAGTCACCAAGCACAAGAGCTCAACAAGCAATAAAAGTATTTGTGCTATTTCAAAAGCACAACTTTCCAGTCGCACATGTATGGAGTAAAATTCATAAGCTGCAGACTTTACACTTTCGACATTGTCAATTCCATCATAGTTTGCTTCTCCTTAAGTGTCCAATTAGCATCGCTGTGTGAAAATAATACAAGCATCCACTGTTAGTAACAATGTTTGGGTTGTGAAGGTGTGTACATTAACCAGTGTTTACAGCACCATATGTACTTAAAAAAATAACCTAGCAACCAGCCATTAGGCAGTTTTCTGCCCTTGAAGCTCCCAGGCAGAGCACAGTCCATCCAGATGAGGCTGCCATGCGTGCTTCCAGGCCCCTTTGAGGTCGGCAGGATGATGACACCCCCACCGTTGCAAAAGACTTGTACATTTAGGGAGCACAAGTTCTTCCTATTTCTGTACAGGTGCTCCAAGTCATAAGATGGCTTGATTTGCCAGTGCTTGGAATCGATGGATCCCAGGACCTTACTAAAGTTCGCGATCTGCAAAGAGGCCAAAAAGGATATATTCAAAAAACCATCATTGAAAGCGCTCTTAATACATATTTGACAGTAACACAAATACTATCACTTAGTCAAAGCTATCAAATATGCTATATTCAATTTCAACCAAACTGAAGCCCCACGCAAGCTTTACATACTGTAAGATATATATGTCCTGGTAAAGTATAGTGCTGCCACAGCGGTAATCTTCTATACAAGTAATTTTGCAATATAAAGGAAATTCCTGAAAAAGTGCTACATGGCTCCTAGAAAATGAAGTCGGTTCAAATATTTTTCTCTCAACTGTCAAGCGTGGTAAACAGATAGGCTCCTCGTAATAATCAGGTAAAAGCCTGCTTAAGCCAAATAATAAACACTGCTGGTGTACTTGCTCATATTGTAATAAATGTACAGGGTGTTTCAGCTACGAAGCACCAAGTATTAAAAAATTAGGCATGGGCGCTACGCGTCTCCAATAATCGTAGTATTGTTCTGAGCCATATAGAGCACGTCAGATTATTTTTTCCAATCC
Source organism: Rhipicephalus sanguineus (assembly GCF_013339695.2). Taxonomy (NCBI): domain Eukaryota; kingdom Metazoa; phylum Arthropoda; class Arachnida; order Ixodida; family Ixodidae; genus Rhipicephalus; species Rhipicephalus sanguineus. The sequence goes on from NC_051176.1 coordinate 153,126,187, forward strand.
ACTAAGCTCAGCAATTAACAAAGATTGCTTAATGAACTTTTTAAATATTGACTCTAGAGAAAAATCTTCAATGCAAAGGTTGTAGCACTTGTTCTGAAACGTCAGAATAGTTTATCCATGCTAGTATAACTGTTAATGCGATAAGCTGGGTAATTAACAAAAACTGCTTAACTAACCTTTAAAACAGTAACTGTAACGAAAAATATTAACTAGGAAAGTTGTAACGTTTGTTAAGCAACTTCGAATTTCTTCATCTATGCTAAGAAAACTGCCCTGCTAAATTTCTTTCCAGGATTTTTCTACAGTGCGCGAAATTAAAAAGTATACTTGGCGCAAGTTAGCTGAAACACCCTGTATATTGGCCATATATACGTATATGCAAAGCGGTAGTAGTACATATTTCGTACTGGAACTTAACATGGGGTGACATTACATCTGCTGGGGATGAAAAACTTACAAACGTATGTTATTGCACTACACATATAGCAACGAAATCAGTTGCGCAAGTTCAACTCACCGATGGCACAACGATATCAGCAGCCGTCAGCGTCATCGGGAATCGAATGTACACTGTCGTCCTTTATGAAAGGGAACACGCGAGCGCGCGGCCTGCGCGCTGCGGCAGCTGCGTACAGCACCATCAACCGAGAGCTGAAGAAAGCACGTCCGCTTTTGGCGGCATCGCCCGCTGCGCGACCGAAGCGGGAGCGTAATCTAGCAGCGCTTGTCCACCGTCCATGACTCGTTATTTTTGTTTGCCAATAGATGACGCCAAAAGCGGGTGCGCTTTCTTTCGCTGTCGGTTGATGGCACTGTAGGCAGCCGCAGCAGAGCTCAGGCCGCGCGCTCGCGTGTTCCCTTTCATAAAGGACGACAGTGTACTCTGCAGCCACAGGCAAGAGAAGTCTGTGGACTGGAAGCTGCCGTTGACGTAGAAATGCAAGGCTAGCAAGACGTGTACGTACGTCCACTGGTGATGCGTGAGAAATCGCCGTGGGCCGCTGTAGTCAAGGCTCCACTGCCGTGCGAAACGACAGGACAGATTGACTCGAAAACCTGTACTTAGCAGGTGCTGGTCGACGACTTCAACCAAGGCAAGGCACCAGCGAAAAGTGTGTTCTGTTCGGATCGAAGAGTGACGTCCACGTGCCTTCGCTGCCAGGTACAAGTCCATGTTTTCACCAGAGAACAGTCAAAGCGCACTGCCAAAGCAGCCACATCTACAGCAGAATGTCTCGGCGCGCGACTTCGGTTCGACCAGTTATGACGTCCGCATTACGGTTATCACAAGAAGGAGAAGCAACGAGTTAAAAAAGAAAATGCCAAGCCCAGCGCCAAATTCTTAAAGCCCTCGTACAGCACCATCGCAACTTTGTAGGGCGAAACACGGTTATCAACGCTTTTAATCTTCTGTCACACGGGCACAGCCTCTTCACAGGTCTTGGAAATGTCAACACCGCACCACTGTTCACAACACACATCGCTTCACTCCCGAACACTGCATTTGCCTGGGCTGCTCAGAAGAAAATAGAAGCGCACGGGCTAACTAACCAGTGGCGAAGCAAGAATCAAATACAGAGCCGAGTTCATGCGTTACCGTATGAGCACGGAATCACTCAAGTAACGTGCCAAAATGCTGTCAATTCGAAATGCCGCACTGCACCTTACTGAGACACTGGAAAGCGAAGCAAATGAACTGTTACCGACACTCAGACACATTGCAGGCTCCGCCAGTGCCAGTTACCGTCGGTACACAAGCGCCGATCCCCGCTTCATAATCACACCGAGGCACAGGCTTCGCTACGCTTAACCGCACACCAAGAGACACTGCCGTCGGTCTTCACACGGCTTGCGCGCACCGAAAAAGCAGCGGTATTCACAGCACATCCAGTCGAACGCTGAAGGAACTCAAGCGTTTGCGAAAATCGCCACCGACACACACAGTTTACGGCGCCATGTTGTTCTCGCGAACTGCGCAGCAGGGGCAAGCGCTAATGGCGCGTTCACACTGACACATTCGGCGGCGAGAGCGCGCGGAATCCACTTCGGCGGCAGCGAGATCCGCCGGAAAATCCCTTTCCGCGCCGATCGGTCCTGGACCGATTTTTGCGGCAGCTGCCGCCAGATTCCCCACATTCGAAAAATGGCGGCGTGCTTGTTATATCGCAGTCGTCGAAGCCCGCAGCAACAGCGAAGTCTTTCGTAATCATCCTGTAGCTCTCGACAACTGCCAAGTGTTGTTGCGATTATCATCTATGCAATACACCATCGCGATCTCGCAAAACGGGTAGCATCATCTCGGCTCAACCAAGCTTCTCGCGTCTTGAAAATCAGGACGAACCAACCACAACTGCTTGCGTCGTTTCTTGTTCGGCGAATGCATGTTTCTCCTCGTCAGACATCGCCAGAAAGTTGCTTTCCAGCAGGCGCAGCAGTTCACCGACCCTGCTCCTGTTTATGCGCTTCGCCATAACGAAACGCGTACACAGCGCAGAGCGCGTCGATGCCAGCGTTCCTTCGCGCGAAGGAACGATGACAACTAGGCGCCCTAGTTTCGGCGGTGCGGTTGCTAATGGTGTGAACAATGTTGAATTTCGGCGGCGCGAAAATTCCGGTCGCTGTGGCGGGCTCTTGCGCGTTTTTCACGGCGAGATAAAAATTTCCCTTATGTGTGAGGGGGAAGATATGACGAACACGACAGGCGCGCGATGAAAGAAGTGTTTTGTCAACGTCATAAGTTGACCTGATGTAAAGAGTACTGCTTCCCAACCAATCACAAGCTGCGCCTCTCGCCCAAGCCGTCGTCTGCCAGCGTTTGTCGTCTGCTACGACAGGAGCCTGCAGCGGGGGTTTCGCCTTGGCTAAGCGATGATTTCCAGGTCAAGCTAACGCTTCTGAGCACAAAAAAATACATATATGAATGGGTGAAGCCACCTTTAATTGATATTCTCACGCCAAGTTAAATGGCAGTTAATAATCAAAGGGACATGAATTCGGCAAAGGTTTGTTTATACTCGAGAATCGTTAGCATTCGCACATATTTTCGATGTCATTTCAAATTACTGGAGCCATTTCTTTGTGACTACTTGCCATATAAGCGTGTTCCGTTTCGGTTTCCGAAGAGCGAAGGTCCAAAAGCTCGATTTGTTTGTGGTTTCATGCATAATCACGAACATCTATATTATGCTGTGATTTGCATTGTACGAGCCCGCTCTGGAGAGGCCCAAAGTGCATAGCGACAGCTGCATTTCGGAGATCGTGCCTATTGGGCAGTTAAAGCCACTCCAACTAGACATGTTTTGCAATCACATAATAGGCTTTGATAACGGCTAACTGAAATGCTCCGCTCAATTTTATTTCCAATAGCATGCAGCTGATGTGCTCCTCTGAACCTCTTTGGTGGTAATTTCGACCAATGCTGCGTACATCATCATAAGCTGGACGTCTCATTGGAGGAAGTAGGACGCAACACAACAACATAACAGAAAAATGTTCACCAAATACCGCGCCGCTTTCGACTTCATCGACCATTCATGTAGAACTTTGGTTTTAATCCAACCACAAGCCTTTGCATGTATAAGTTTTCGCCATTGACACCCAATAGGCTTCTTTAATTACTTCGACTCCCAGCTTATTGGACGACTGCGAGTGACAATACTGTCCATAGCGTACAAACGAAACAACACACGAAACTCAAAGCGCCGAAATGAATTAAAACGTACCAGCAATCATCAAGCAGCCTTACATGGCCGTGAATTAGATCAAAATCAGCCACCGCACACAGATACTCGCCGCAGTTGCATGTTCTAAACAGCCATATTGTTCGTAAGAGTGGTCCGGACCACTCTTGGGATTTTCTCGTAGCCACGCTGTTTGTGCGCATTTTTTTTTCTCCGTGAATCCACTTACTAGCCTTTTTCAGTGACGTCACCAAATATAACAACTGCGTCACCATCGCTGACATGTTCCTGGACAGTCGCAGCGCGCTTTACCGCAGCAGCCGATGTGATAACGATGGCCTCTTACGACGTTTTTTTCGCTTCGTGAATCGACTTACGCGACAAAATTTCTCTTACGCGACAATTTGATCGTAAGTGAGTTTTGTGAATTCGGCCCCAGTTACGGTTGTAGGTGAAGCAACTTTGTGTTTTGATTCCCCGTGTTCGTGAGACCTACCCGTCGTTGTTGAACGTTCACACTCGCGTTATACCGTTAGCGTTGCGCGGTTGGTTGAATTCAACTGAACTCGGCACATTGTCAGAAGTTCGGCGCCGGCATTTCACGCGTCGCGAAGGCTGCATTATCACGCCGGAACGGACGTCTGTGCATTATCAGCAAGCTTTGACATCGTTCAGCAGGTTTGCTTTGTTTTTGTCACTTTATTAGGGTGGTATATATTTAAGCCGCTAAATATAACTGGCACTTAATACATGCTTTGCAATTGCAACCTTGAAGTAACCACCTTCTGACTTTGTGCGATTTTCTAGCCGCGTTCACGCGGCAGGTTTTATACGCCTGTCAAGTTGATATCATAAAAAGAGACTGCAAGCATGACGCGAGAGCCGAAAAAACGAGGCGAGCAGTTCATCTTGCTTCACAGTGGTTAAAGCTCAGCTAGCTGCCTCGCGTCTTAATCGGCGGGTGATTCTCCAGCGGCACGGAGGACTTGACTCTAACCTTCTCAGGAAACAGTGACATGGCCGTATAATTTTTTTTTCGCACGCCGCAAACGTTTGTTCACAAAAGTACACGGCTGCTGCTGTAAGCATGCCATATAAAAACAACAATCATATGATTCGTAGTCCACGCCGCAGAACATCGATAGCGTGTACGGCCTCATTTCGGAGTGCATGTGGACCATTATTCATCTTTAACATGACAGAATGAGACTTACCTCGAGGTATACGTCCTACACGGTGTAATCGCCACTTGGGAAATGCATTTCGCTTTCAGTCGGGCGTCATTGTCGTCGATCGTCTGCTCTTCACCGTTAACGCGATTGACGAGCCTTTCTCATTTTATCAAGTTCGCTTTTCGGAAGTGCCAGTGAAGCTTGAAGATCCTTTTGAAGCCGCACTGCAAGCGGTACATTGTGAGGCGCCGCAAGTGCACCGCGAGAGCTCTGCACGTGCACAGAAGCGAGCGGCAACGCGGTGGAGAGAAGGGAAAACGCGCGCTGCTTACACTCCAGTTACTATTTTTCTGCCAGAGATGGCGCTGCCTGTCAAGAGCAGCAGCGCCGCTAAGCGTTGCTTGGGAAGCCTATAAGAAGCGCGAGGGAGCTCGCCGACGACTTTTAAATGCGCCCGTCGCGCTCCTAGCGCGATCTTGCTGGTAATGAAGAAACGCTTATAAGCGCCCGCCGTCTCTGAGTCCGTCCAGCGGTAAAGGGTGTGTATATAACGCTCGCCGTTAGGTACGTGGAGGATCTGCGTTTCATGGCGTAGGGGTTAGCGCTACTCGCTGCGGAGCAAGAGGTCCCTGGTTCGATTCCGTGCTTTGAAAGCATTTTTCTGAATTATTTTTCTTTGGGGCTTTTGTATATGTATACATACTTATACATATACGGTGCATGACGACGGAAAAATATAGCCGAGACTGTCAATATAATTGCTATCGCAATAAAAGTAAATTCCAAACAAAAGAAAAGCTGCGTGCACATCACATTTTTTCTCTCTTTTTTTGTTCTTCATTCTCCTTTCCGCTGACGGCTCCTCGCATTTGCCAACCGCTCGGGCCATGTCAGCGCGGTGGCGAATGCTCGCTTGCATGTCCCGCTACACTGCTGCTAGCGGTTATTGGTTGGTTGAGCTAGAGGACTAGGTTGAACCCCATAGTTCCAATAGTCAATCTTACGAGGTAACATGGATAACGGTCTCAAACAGCACCCGGGAGCGAAACTTGAGGCTAAATAGCGTTCATATAAGCGCAAATTTTGAAAATAGGCATTTATAGGCATTTGTAAGCATTTAGGCACGAACGCCAAAAATAGGCATTTATAGGCACTATAAAAACACTATAAAAGACCTTCTTAACCTCTAATTCATGCTCATGCATCAAAATGGCACGATAGGAGCGCAAGGATCAAATAGACATTTGCCTAAAATCCGGTCTCTACTGATTATACTACGGTCGTATCAGCATTTTTACAGCGGTGCTGTTAAGCTTTTCGTTATGCCTTGCGGAGCCGACAAGAAACTATCATCAGCGGCCCGCGCGTTCTCTGTCTCTCTTCGTTTTCTTCTTCATGTTCTTAGTCAGTCTTCATGCGCAGTCAAGCCAAGCTATGCTAAGGTCAAGGTAATTAAGTCAATCAATGGCATAATCACGCTAATTAAGACAATGATGATTGCTAATTAGGATAATAATAAGACCTTGTTAATTAAGACCCACCTAATTAGGACCTTGCTCATTAGAACCATGCTAATCAATACTTTGCTAGTTAAATCAGGACCATTCTATTAGGAACTTATAATTAATATTACGATAATTAAGACCCTGCAAGTTAGTGTCATGTGAATGAAGACCTTTTTATAAGCAAGACCGAATTATAGTCTTATTTGGCGCGTTCCTAATTAGCAAAGTATTAATTATTGATGATCAAACTAAATAACACATCTTGATTTCGTGTATCCTTAATTTACACAATTTAAATATCAGGATACTATTTAGCACGTCCTAATTAGCATGACTTTAGTTAAGAAAGCTGTAATTACAATGTCCTTAATTAGTATGTTCTTAATTAGCTTGATCTTAGCATGACATGGCTTAATTAGCTTGATCTTTGCATAGCTTGGCTTTTTTCATTGAAATAAAAAATAAATGAAGGTTTAATTGACTTGACTAAGCATGAAGCCTGACTAAGACATTGAAGAAGAGGACGAAGGGAGCCAGTTCACACGCCGGCCTCTGATGCTGGTGGCGATGATGAAATGAACTTTATTTGGTCCTGGAGAACCCCGATCAGACAGCCCCCGAAGGGAGGTCCGCCGCAGTTGCTGGCCGCGCCCACGCCGGTACTGGAAGACCGTGGCCCCCCGCCCATTCGCAGACCTCCTGGACTGCGGAAAGCTGGACGCTGTAAGAACGTCTTGAATGTGGTGGTAAAAAACTTTACTATAAAAGAGAGTGTATGAGCCTCTGAAAGGGCACAACAGACTAGGTGACATCCTCAGTCCAGGACGTTATTGGACAATACCGCTGCTTTTGCTCGAGCAATGAGGGCTTGTTGGGCCCCTATTGGGAGGCGACGCTGCTTAGCTGCTCTGATGCTGAGTTTATTGTCGATTCCGCGCGGCATTATGAAAAGCTTGACAGCTCCGCTTTAAAAATGCCGATACGCATATGTAATTAGCGGGTGCAATCACATCCCATCCATCTGAAGCACGACCACTTGTCCTTTTTTTTATAACTTGATGACAGCGTTCAGACAAGAAAAAAAAGATAATAGCGGTGCTTAAAAGAAGCGGGGCTCGTGTGCGCTTCCCGGGACATCCTACAGACGACAGCTTGGCAGGACTGCTTGTAGCGCGCGTGCGCGTATTCTCGTTCGTTTCGCCGGTGCCCACCGTTGTACAGCGCTTATCGACCCGGCGGTCGATGCTCGCGCGTTCAGGTTAAAAGAATGGGCGGCTGTACTACTCTTTGTCCTCGTCAAATGTAGCGGTATACAATATTTTAAATAAGAATAATATTTTAAATATTTTAAATAAGAAATTCCAGATGTCGGTGTCGTTGGTTGTGATGAAAAATCAGCGTTGTCCGTGAGCGAAAATTCGATAGAGGCAAATAAATAAATAATAAAATTTCTTTGGCCCGAGTTAGAATCGAACCCAGGCGTTCTGCGCGTTCTACCACGGAGCCACGCCAGGGCTTCACTGCTTCGTAAAAAAAAAGCCGGCAGATCCCACGCATTGTGGGAATCGATGTAATGCGAAGCAGCCAGCAAAGAGCTGCATACATCGTCTCGTCTTGTATGTGAATGAGGAAAATGCCTGTCATGGTTTTCATGCTAACTCCTATTATTTATGTTCGTCACACAGCAACGTATTGCATTAGAACGTTTAACTGGGCAAGTTGGTGTGATTCCATCTCGAATGGATAAATCGCGCAAAAGAACGAGGACGAACAGAAGAAACAACAGACCACAGCTGTTGTTTCTTCTGTTCGTCCTCGTTCTTTTGCGCGATTTATCCATTCGAGATGGAAACACAGCAACGTCCCGCAATACCCACCTCGGGGTTGATCAAGCTAGCGAAACGGCCGCCAGCGCACCATGAGCGTGGCACGTAAGTCATGCTGTACATGACATGTGTGTCATGATTTTCGTGTTAACACGTGTTATTTATGTTCGTCACACAGTCACGTCGCCAGATACCAATTTCGGGGTAGATCAAGCTAGCGAAACGGCCGCCAGCGCACCATGAGCGTGGCACGTAAGTCATGCTGTACATGACATGCGTGTCATGATTTTCATGTTAACTCGTGTTTTTATGTTCGTCACACAGTCACGTCGCAAGATACCAATTTTGGTGTATATCAAGCTAGCGAAACAGCCGCCAGCGCACCATGAGCGTGGCACGTAAGTCATGCTGTACATGACATGCGTGTCATGATTTTCATGCTAACTAGTGTTTTTCTGTTCGTCACACAGTCACGTCGCGCAATACCAATTTCGGGGTAGATCAAGCTAGTGAAACGGCTGCCAGCGCCCCATGAGCGTGGCACGCAAGTCATGCCGTACATGACATGCGTGTCATGATTTTCATGTTAAGTCGTGTTATTTATGTTCGTTACACAGTCACGTTGCAAGATACCAATTTTGGTGTATATAAAGCTAGCGAAACGGCCGCCAGCGCACCATGAGCGTGGCACGTAAGTCATGCTGTACATGACATGCGTGTCATGATTTTCATGCTAACTAGTGTTTTTATGTTCGTCACACAGTCACGTCGCAAGATACCAATTTTGGTGTATATCAAGCTAGCGAAACAGCCGCCAGCGCACCATGAGCGTGGCACGTAAGTCATGCTGTACATGACATGCGTGTCATGATTTTCATGCTAACTAGTGTTTTTCTGTTCGTCACACAGTCACGTCGCGCAATACCAATTTCGGGGTAGATCAAGCTAGTGAAACGGCTGCCAGCGCCCCATGAGCGTGGCACGCAAGTCATGCCGTACATGACATGCGTGTCATGATTTTCATGTTAAGTCGTGTTATTTATGTTCGTTACACAGTCACGTTGCAAGATACCAATTTTGGTGTATATAAAGCTAGCGAAACGGCCGCCAGCGCACCATGAGCGTGGCACGTAAGTCATGCTGTACATGACATGCGTGTCATGATTTTCATGTTAACTCGTGTTTTTATGTTCGTCACACAGTCACGTCGCAAGATACCAATTTTGGTGTATATCAAGCTAGCGAAACAGCCGCCAGCGCACCATGAGCGTGGCACGTAAGTCATGCTGTACATGACATGCGTGTCATGATTTTCATGCTAACTAGTGTTTTTCTGTTCGTCACACAGTCACGTCGCGCAATACCAATTTCGGGGTAGATCAAGCTAGTGAAACGGCTGCCAGCGCCCCATGAGCGTGGCACGCAAGTCATGCCGTACATGACATGCGTGTCATGATTTTCATGTTAAGTCGTGTTATTTATGTTCGTTACACAGTCACGTTGCAAGATACCAATTTTGGTGTATATAAAGCTAGCGAAACGGCCGCCAGCGCACCATGAGCGTGGCACGTAAGTCATGCTGTACATGACATGCGTGTCATGATTTTCATGTTAACTCATGTGTTATTTATGTTCGTCACACAGTCACGTCACGCAATACCAATTTTGGGGCAGATCAAGCTAGCGAAACGGCCGCCAGCGCGCCATGAGCGTGGCATGTAAATCATGCTGTACATGACATTCGTGTCTTGATTTTCATGTTATGACTTGCCATTGATGTTCGTCATACAGTCATGTTATACCATACCAATTTTGGTGTACATTCGATTAACCAAGCGACCAGGAGAGCACAAAGTCGTAGGCGGCTAGATAGATAGATAGATAGATAGATAGATAGATAGATAGATAGATAGATAGATAGATAGATAGATAGATAGATAGATAGATAGATAGATAGATACGCTCAAAGTCGCAGAAGTTCGCTAAGAAATGCTTCGCATTTAAAAAACAACGCTATACGAATGTCATGCAATGGTTGGAGTCTCCTTAACGCATGTAATATTGCGTGGCAGAATCATAGAATAGCACCAGGTGTCCAAACATGTGAGCTGCGCAACGAGTGGGCGGTTTGAAGCTGCCCACCCATTACAACGTGGGCAGGTGAGCGTGGCAAGGGACGAGTAGGGGGCACTTCGCCAATTCGCAAAAGGAAGAATTATGGCGTAGTGGGCACTTGGCAACTGTAGTACATCCAGTAGACATTCTAGGATAGTTTGAAATGGAACAAACGAAATGAAACAAACGTTCCTTTCCTGGCGGCATGTTTGAAGTCGATGCGCACGGGGTGCGACTGCGCTATCGCGTTCTACTCTTGAAGGCAAAGCTCAAGCGTCATTCGTTTTTGGTCTGCTGCTAGCTAGTAAGTAGATCACTCTTACTTAAAACACTTAATTTCAGCAGACATGATGCTTTCAGGTAGTATGCGAGGGATTATTGGTCAGCTGCCAGCTCGTAATAAGTTCACGTGCTACGTGACGCCAACAGGCAGAAAAAGTGTGTTCCACACTCGCCGTCATGGCTACTGGCGGCGCTGACTGACACTCCCACGTTTAAATGTTCATATATACCCTATAAAGTGGACGGGGGGATGGCCGCCGCGGTTTAGCTCAGTTTGTAGAGCATCGGACGCGTTATTCGAAGGTCGCAGGTTCGGTCCCTGCCCGCGGCAAGCTATCTTTTCGTCCACTTTTCTTTCTTCACATTTACCTTACATTTACTACTGAAAACATCCCCTACACTTTCCTTGGCATTATTGTCTGTTAGTGCTCATTAATATTGTGTATAACAAAGAAAACGAGCCCTTAAAATTAACACTTCTTTCCTTAATTTCAGTAGATCGCTCTTACAGAAATTAAGGGTTGGCTCTGTTCTATTGGTGCCCGGGCGCTTATATACCGACAACGACGTGTGGAGCGGACAGTCAGTCGTGTGCGTATTGTGTCTGCTGTGGAACGCTCGCACGACTTACACAACAGTGTCCCACATTTCGTACGCAGTGTACGTCACTGCTGAATATAGACAGCTTGGACTGAAGGGTAGGACGTCGACGACATTCCTTTCTGAAAAGGTTGCTTCTCGAGGCGATCGGGCTCGTCATGTCCTGCACTCCAGAAACCTGATTGGGCTACCCTTTTGTACATATCCTTTTCCTGTAAATAAATAAATAAATAAATAAATAAATAAATAAATAAATAAATAAATCCTGTGTTCAACTTGTATTGCTATTTCCTCCTTCCTTCTTAAAAAGCAGTTAGGCGTTGTGCTCCTCCATGTGGAAGCTGTCAGGCTGCTCCATACCTATTTTCCCTTTGCCGTTTGTATATTTCTGTACGCTTGTATATCAGATGATGATGATGATGATGATGATGATGATTATGATGATGATAATAATAATAATAATAATAATAATAATAATAATAATAATAATAATAATAATAATAATAATAATAATAACACCAGCGCGGTGAAAAAATTGTTCCGGACTGAACGAAAAAAAAAGCAACAAACCTACAAGAACGCGCCTTTAGTTAAGCATAAAGTAGTTCGGTTCCAGGTCACGAAGGCCGCATTTCGATGGGGTCGAAATGCAAACTAATACGCATTTACTTGGACTTAGTTGCACGTTAAAATACCCCACGTTGTCAAAATTAACCAGGAGTCCCCTCTATGGCATGCCCCCGAATAATGTATTGTGGTTTTGGCCCGTAAGATCCAAGGCCAAAAAACGGAAATGCTGGATCTACTATAACGAAAATGCTTACAACGACACGGGCGCTGACTTCAAACAAAAATCCTCCAAGAAAAATTTATCCTTGCGCGCGCGCAAACACACACACACACACACACACACACACTCACACACACACACACACACACACACACGCGCGCGCGCGCGCGCGCACGCGCACTCACATATACAAACGAACACGCAGACACACACACACACACACACACACACACACACACACACACACACACACACACACGCGCGCGCGCGCGTGCGCGCGCGCGCGCGCACATAGGCACACGCACACAGGCACGCACACACACACATCACACTATACTGCGCACGCTCGACAACACGAATGCGAATGCTTCGTAGTCTACTATTACTAGCCATTCTGGAGAGCAGGTTTTCAGCCCTAAAGGGATCCGTGGCGAACACACTCATTCCAAACGCGAGCACGATAGCTTGAGCTTCAGCTGTTTCTAGAAGTTAGTAACATGCACCACAAATATTGAGTACCAACTTATTGCCAATTTCGTTGAGGTCATCAATTGTGTGTGTTTTATGTGACCTGGCTTTATGTTCCTTATTGTACCTCCCTTGAAATTCCATTTTTGGCGTGATCACCAGAATAATACTGAGATAAGAGCAAAAATATGATATGCTGGCAGCTTGACAAGGCTCCTGCACCTCATTTTCTTGGCACAAAGGCAGGATACTGGGCATATGTAATTATTTGTACATCCACATTATACCTCCTTCACACAAGCCTAAATGCATCCAAATCCTTCCAAACTTCACTCACGTTCGACACAATAAAGAAGCAACCTAAAGGCTAGGTGAATAGAAAAGCAACGAAATAGAGAAGAACGGAAAATCAATGCGCTACATCAAGCGCCGGCAGTAATTAACCAAAAAATAAAAGATTATAAAAACACACAACAGGAAATAACACACGAACATCGGTATAGATAAAGGTGCAGCTCGCAAACAGAAAATGATGAAAACATGACTATAAGTTGTGTCTGAATTTAGTTACAAGGCAAGTTGCTTGCTTACAGGCAAGAACGCACAAAGTCGTGCGCATCATACGGGGCCTTTGAGAAGCGGTAAAAGTAAGAAAGAATGAGAAGTAAAAACAAGAAGAATGTAGTCACATGCTACCATTGTCCATTAGAGTTTTTTTTTAATTTTCTATTTTCGACATGGGGAGGATGCAAATATTTTTAGTTTTCAATACATCTAAACAATGTGCAATGCAGTGTTGAGGTACTTGAATCTACGAACGGTACGAAAAAACAAAGTACAAACCACGAGGGCTTTTGCCAAATGTCATAATGGGGTTCAGTTACATGTGCTCTTGCGCGACCTTACTTCGTGTATTGCTTTGTACTCACACGCACGTACACACGCACGCATATTATATACATGCATCTGTGTTCAGCGCCATATGCTCAAGAGAATTTCGAGAAGCAGCCGAATAAATTGTGTAGTTTTGCACTTAGGCAGAAAGCTGCCATAGAATACTGCACCGTTATTACTTTCAATATCATTGAACAATAATAAATTATTCTAGAGGTTAATGAGTTCTGAGTACATTTACGTCAGTTTCTTCATGGCGACAATGCCTTTTACGCTAGTGGTAAGTATACCGCACGACAACGAAGCAGAAGACGAAAAAGCAGCATCAAACGAGCGCCCGCATTTCCCGCGTTGCTATTTTATCTCGTGCATAAGAGGCGCATTTTCAAGTTTTTGTAAGGAATCGGAAAGAGAAAAAGAGCTGTAAAATAAGAGTTTTTTTTTTTTTTTTGCAAAATGCGTTCGTGCGTCTTCTCTGCAAGAGGAAATGGAAAAGAGCGGTTCTCCAATCGATGCAGCCTGACGTGACCAAAGTGATAAAAAGAAGTTAGTAGCTGTAGTTGGAAAGGAATGCAGTTCTGAATTGCCCGAACGGTTCCATGAGAGAAAGTCAAAAGAAAAAGAGGCGGCACGTTTCATCGCAAACATGGAGTGATGTCATTTGGGAGCCCCCGTACTAGATAAAGGAAATTAAATTTGCAATCTCCTCACAGTTGGGTCTGTAGTGCCGAAAAGAAAGATATCAGGAGACATTGCACGAGGGAGAAAAAAAATAAAGAGACGAGCAGAGCCGCGTCAAAGCATCAGATCTGTTATGATATGCCGGGTCCTTGATCACAGGAAATGAACGAGCAACTGGATATCATTCCATGCCAGAACGCATGCAAGCAGGGAAAAAAATTGAATTAACATAACGGTTTCCTTTTCCAAACCGGGGCACGTCTGGATGTCTTTTTTTTTTTTTTTTGAGCTGAAGTCTGAGTCAATTTGCTCGACTCGCGTTCGGGTGGCTCTTTTCCTCTTACCCCGATTCCATTCCTTGACGCCATCTGTTCATGTAGCCTTCTCAGAAAGTTGACTCTGGGGTATACAAAAATGTTGGGAACTATCGTTAAGTAAACGTATTGGGTGACTTCACGATTAACGTACTGCTTTGTCGCATCTCAGATATTTACGCCACGACTCAGACTATCGACGCACGCGATGAAGGTACAGGTGCTCGTCTTGTATTCAAGGGCTGTTTATATTTCTTTCAGAGCTGTAAGAAAGTTGGTCATGGCGCGACATTTTTCCACTATCAGCTCTTGTGTGTTTCAGATGTACCGATAGATGCAATACGTAATATATTTCGTAATTCTTTCTTTTCCACTAAATATACCCACGTAGAACGCCAGACAGCTGATAGCTATGTAGTACACGCGAGTGCAAAACCACATTCAATTTAGAAGTAGATAGAAATAAAAAAGCCACATTTTCATAGAAGCCCGAGTCACTGATAGCAAAAACGATGTATTAAGTGTATGAAAATTACTTCATGGAACTTAGTCGTCTATCAATAGCATACAGGGCTTTTCTGCGAAGACTGAGTAATATTTAATATAGTCGGCGTCACGGCGGTTCAGTCATCGATAGCGTAAAGCGGCTAAACGCTGGCTCCTCTACCTTTCACTGATGTTAGCATTAACGTCACCACACGGCTGCCCGGCTACGCTTGAGGTACAGCTTTCGAGTTTCAGTTTCGCGATGTTTGAGACCAGGAACTCCTCGCGCTACCAGTGCGGCGGCTGCTGACATTTTTCCAGATCCAAAAAAAGACATGCACGGTTTTCAGAGGGAACATGGCTTGAAATGCCCATTTACGATGATGCGGCTGACACAAACGTTTAGAAGTTAATTATTGCACTTCTGTTATTCAGCCACACTGCAAACGCAAACTAGCCGAATTGGGCGTTTTAAGGGCTACAATCCTCCTTAATACTACCTTCATCTGGACAGTACTACCTTAGGGTGTAATGATGTGGGTGTAATAAAGTTCTGCGTCCTCAATTTTACTTCGTTAAGAAATTATGTGGAAGAAAGGAGGTAAATTCACTATCTGACGCCATTCGTCGAATGGAGTTAGAGGAACAAAAAACTCCCATCTCATTTCCTCTGGCATGTTTTCTCTTTTTTTTTCCGAAGCTTTCCATAACGCCTTCAGTGCTGGCGGGCATGCATGCAGCTGTGCGGGGGAAAGAAGTGAAAGAAAGAAGCGGAATGCTTCAGCGCACTAAAAATCCCTTGCACAGATAGCCCAGAGAAAGAGATATACGAGACCCTCCGAACGGCTGGAGAGGAAGCGAGGAAGCCCTTTGGCCTTGCCTGCTGCAGCCTACTGCGGCCCGCCCCCGCCAGGTCAAAAGCAAGCCAGACGAGGCGCTACCGAATGGGACAAAGCTTCGCGCCGCATGCGCGCGCGAAGAAAAAAAAAAAACAGAAAAAAAGAAAGAAACGTGAGGAGGGATTCGTTCCCGCGGCGGCGCGATCGTCGTAGCTAGGCCGGCTAGGCCTTGTGAACGCCACTTCTCAAGCAGAGCTTGGCATACTCACTCATGAGTACACTCACTCACACTCACTCACACTCGTTTGAACGTTGTGAGTGTGAGTATGAGTGAGTGATGAGGGGTGTGAGTAGAGGTGAGTATGAACGTGAGTGAGTACTCATGAGTGTGAGTAGAAGTGAGTATGAACGTGAGTGAGTACCCATGAGTGTGAGTAGAAATGAGTATGAACGTGAGTGAGTACTCATGAGTGTGAGTAGAAAGGAGTATGAAGGTGAATGAGTACTCATGAGTGTGAGTAGAAATTAGTATGAAGGTGACTGAGTACTCATGAGTGTGAGTAGAAATGAGTATGAACGTGAGTGAGTACTCATGAGTGTGAGTAGAAGTGAGTATGAACGTGAGTGAGTACCCATGAGTGTGAGTAGAAATGAGTATGAACGTGAGTGAGTACTCATGAGTGTGAGTAGAAAGGAGTATGAAGGTGAATGAGTACTCATGAGTGTGAGTAGAAATTAGTATGAAGGTGACTGAGTACTCATGAGTGTGAGTAGAAATGAGTATGAACGTGAGTGAGTACTCATGAGTGTGAGTAGAAGTGAGTATGAAGGTGACTGAGTACTCATGAGTGTGAGTAGAAATGAGTATGAAGGTGAATGAGTACTCATGAGTGTGAGTAGAAATGAGTATGAACGTGAGTGAGTACTCATAAGTGTGAGTAGAAGTGAGTATGAAGGTGACTGAGTACTCATGAGTGTGAGTAGAAATGAGTATGAACGTGAGTGAGTACTCATGAGTGTGAGTAGAAGTGAGTATGAACGTGAATGAGTACCCATGAGTGTGAGTAGAAATGAGTATGAACGTGAGTGAGTACCCATGAGTCTGAGTAGAAATGAGTATGAAGGTGAGTGAGTACTCATGAGTGTGAGTAGAAATTAGTATGAAGGTGACTGAGTACTCATGAGTGTGAGTAGAAATTAGTATGAAGGTGACTGAGTACTCATGAGTGTGAGTAGAAATGAGTATGAACGTGAGTGAGTACTCATGAGTGTGAGTAGAAGTGAGTATGAAGGTGACTGAGTACTCATGAGTGTGAGTAGAAATGAGTATGAACGTGAGTGAGTACTCATGAGTGTGAGTAGAAGTGAGTATGAACGTGAATGAGTACCCATGAGTGTGAGTAGAAATGAGTATGAACGTGAGTGAGTACTCATGAGTGTGAGTACAAGTGAGTATGAACGTGAGTGAGTACCCATGAGTGTGAGTAGAAATGAGTATGAACGTGAGTGAGTACTCATGAGTGTGAGTAGAAATGAGTATGAAGGTGAGTGAGTACTCATGAGTGTGAGTAGAAATTAGTATGAAGGTGACTGAGTACTCATGAGTGTGAGTAGAAATGAGTATGAACGTGAGTGAGTACTCATGAGTGTGAGTAGAAGTGAGTATGAAGGTGACTGAGTACTCATGAGTGTGAGTAGAAATGAGTATGAACGTGAGTGAGTACTCATGAGTGTGAGTAGAAGTGAGTATGAACGTGAATGAGTACCCATGAGTGTGAGTAGAAATGAGTATGAACGTGAGTGAGTACCCATGAGTCTGAGTAGAAATGAGTATGAACGTGAGTGAGTACTCATGAGTGTGAGTAGAAATGAGTATGAACGTGAGTGAGTACCCATGAGTGTGAGTAGAAATGAGTATGAACGTGAGTGAGTACTCATGAGTGTGAGTAGACGTGAGTATGAACGTGAGTGAGTACTCATGAGTGTGATTAGACGTGAGTATGAACGTGAGTGAGTGCTCATGAGTGTGAAGAGACATGAGTGTGAACGTGAGTGAGTACTCGTGAGTGTGAGTAGAAATGAGTATCAACGTGAGTGAGTACTCATGAGTGTGTGTAGAAGTGAGTATGAACGCGAGTGAGCACTCATGAGTGTGAGTAGGCGTGAGTATGTGCGTGAGTGAGTACTCATGAGTGTGAGTACACGTGAGTGTGAACGTGAGTGGGCACTTATGATGTAAGTAGGTGTGACTATGAACGTGAGTGAGTACTCATGTGTGTGAGTAGACGTGAGTGTGAACGTGAGTGAGCACTCATGAGTGTGATTAGGCGTGGGTATGAACGTGAGTGAGTACTCATGAGTGAGGGTAGACGTGAGTTTGAATGTGAGTGAGCACTCATGAGTGTGAGGAGGCGTGAGTATGAACGTGAGTGAGTACTCATGAGCCTGAGTAGACGTGAGTATGAATGTGAGTATCGACGAGTATGAGTGGACGTGAGTATGAGCGTGAGTGAGTACCTATGAGCGTGAGTTTGTGATTATAAAAGTGGGTGAGTATCAATGAGGGTGAGTGGAGTGAGTAAGTGAGCGAGTATCGATGAGTGTGAGTAGAGTGAGTATGAACGTGAACGAGCGCCGATGAATGTGAGTAAACGTCAGTGTGAATTGAAGTGTGTGCCGATGAGTTTAAGTGGGGCATATTTATGAACTTGAGTGAGTGCCGATGAATGTGAGTATGAATGTGACTATCGACGACTGTGAGTGGAAATGAGAATAAGCGTGCGGCAGCCCCGATGAGTGTGAATATAGAAGTGAGTGATTTGGATTTAAAACCGCTCTTTATGCAACGCACCGTAACTATATGCACCTATGGCACGAGTGTTTTGGTTTTAAGAATTTTGTCAATGAAAACAAATTTTAACGAAAAAGGAAGCGGGAACCTCGTTTCGTAATAGTCGCAGGCTATCCGCGAATGAAAGCACTCCTGAAAAATCACAAATTGCTTCCGGAGTAAGCCCGGCTTTGCGCGGCATATCCCGCGTCCAAGCGCACCCATCGGCAGTTATAGGCACGCCGTGAAAGCTTATTTACCGCGCGTTTTACAAACGTAATCTGTTCTTAAAGACTCGGATAAACACATGCGAGTGCGAGCGCCCGAACGACACCGAACACGCGCGGACGCCGTCTGCGTTGAGATCAGACATATCATATGATTAAGAATCACCCTACATAGCACCCACAGAGTCACGTACGCTCATTCTGTTCTATCGTAACGCAAAACGTCACCGCAGGTGCAGGCAAACCCCGAAAGCAGCAACCAGAAACGAGGGTAAAAGCATGCACCGCGGTAGCCCCGGCAGCGCGCGCCGTCGGTATTGTAATATATACAGCTGTTCACCTTCCCGACGAGGCGTGTCAAATTTAACCGAATGCCGCGTACGCGCTGGAAGGGCCGTACTGAATCTGCGCCTCAAACTATCGTTTTTAATTTAAAAAATCCATTAAATTTATTTAGTACAACGAAGTGTTCACCACACGGATTGACTCTTTTTTAACACGACAGTGTTTTTGTGCCGGGGTCCACCAAGACTTTCATGACGTAGATCCGTCACGGAAGTACGTCAGCAAAATGAACGCCATCAGATGGCAAAGAAAAAAAACTATAAGAAAATGTTCCGTTGACGGGAGTCGAACCCATGTCCTATCGGTCCGCGCGATGATGGTGTAACGAATAGAAGAAGAGAGAAACAGAATCCGGCCGTCTGGCTGTTTCGAAGGATTCGAACCAACTGAGCGTGCCAGCGCCCGTGGCAGTTGCTCGTGAGCCTCGCCCCTTCGTCCTCTTTTATTTGTAGCACACTCCCGTGGCCGACAAACTTATGACGGGCTGCCTGCTTCGAGGAGGTAAACTTTCTGGACGGGACGTCTAATTATGGAGCCCGACGCCAACCTCAGCCAGCATGCTCGTGCGATGTTGTTACGACCCGGTAGCAGTTCGGTCACTCGAGCCATTTTCCACGTTATTGTTGGTGAGTAGTCGTGCACCAGGACGATGTCGCCAACCTGAAGCCGTGGTGTTGTCTTGGGTGCCGCTTCGTGGGCCGATCGCAGAAGCAACAGGTACTCCTTGCGCCAGCGCTTCCACAGATGATCTGTCAGCGCTTGTCGATGTAAAACTCGACGTCGCAGATTGACGGCCGTTGACTGAGGGATTGCGGCGCCGAAATCTTGCGGCAAGCATGTTGCACGTTTGCCGAGCAGGAAGTGCGAAGGTGTCAGTGGGCTTCGGTCGTCGGGGTCAGCAGATAGATAAGTCAGCGGGTGGCTGTTGATGTTCGCTTCCACCTCGTAGAGAACCGTCGAAATTTCTTCGAAGGACAGATGGCTGCGACCGAGCGCTCGTTTTAACGTGTTCTTGGTGATGCGTACGAGGCGCTCCCACCATCCGCCCCACCAAGGTGCTCGCTCGACGCTGAACTTCCACTCGATGCGATGGTCACTGGAGAAGTCTTCCAGACTGGAATTTACGTGATTTCCGAGCTCTCTTGCGCTGTGATGGAAGGCCAGCGCGTTGTCCGAGTATATGGTGGACGGTATTCCACGACGGGAGATAAAACGCCGAAATGCTGCGACAAAGCTGATGGCAGTCGTGTCCGTCGTGAGTTCTAGGTATAGAGCGCGTGTTACAGCGCATGAGAAGATGGCTATGTAGGCTTTAAAGCCAGTCTGCTTCGCTGCGTGACAATAAAGTGGTCCGCAGAAGTCAACTCCGACAACCGCAAATGGGCTTGCTTCAGTAATTCGGTCTTTTGGTAATGGCGCTGTGGGTGCCGATTCCGGGGCAATCTTGCGTCGTCGGCACATCAGACAGCCTTTTAATGCGGATTTTAAGGTTTTGCGGCCTTTCAGCACCCAGAAACGCTCACGTAATTCGGTGAGTGTGTGCTCAACACTTCAGTGAATCATTCGTTCATGAGTAGAACGAATTAGTAACTCAATGACAGCTTCGCCACCAGGAAGCACGATAGGGTGACGGAGGGACTTGATGCCGGGCAGAAGTTGGAGGTGCTCTCCAACGCGTATGAGTCGGTCGTCATCGATGAACGGACGCAGAAGCAGGAGATGGGAGGAAGTAGGCACCGATTTTCCAGCCGACAGTGCTGCAAGGTCGTCAGGAAAGTGCGAATGCTGGACTTGCTTGATCCAGTAATGTTCAGATAGTGCGATTTCTTGGGCATTTAGCGGTCCGACTGTCGACGCTCGCCGTGTTGCTGCGTTATCGATGAAACGGTAGATCCACGCCGTTACTCGAAGAAGGCGTGAGTACAGGCCGTAGTCGGTGACCATGAGTAATGCTTGTTGTTGGGCAAGGTTCACGACGCATTCGGCCTCCGGTACTACTTCTTCAGCGGTTAAAATGGGCTTTTGGCATCTCCCGTCATCCTCCCAGGCGTGCTTGGGAATAGGGAGCCATGAAGGACCTCTCCACCATAGAGATGAGCGAAGATGCGCGACTGCAGTGATACCTCTTGTCAGTAGGTCGGCCGGATTTTCCTTGCCTTTGCAGAGCTGCAACTTGTGGCCCGCTGTACGCTGCTGTATCTCTGCGACTCGGTTTCTGACGTAGACGTCGCGGCGCCCTGGATTTTGTGACAATGGCAATCTGGGAGTCAGTCCAAAAAAAAACGGTCTTGTCCTTTGGAAACATGATATATTTATTTTTTTTATTTATTTATTGAATACTGCAGACCAAGAACTGGTCCAAGCAGGACAGGTACAAGAGGCAGGATATAATCAAAAACACATGTGATAACATATGAATATATCACGAGAAATGGAATCGAAACACCTACTAACAGAACGCATCAAAGATAACATGGCAAAAGTATTACATTAAATGGATACATAACACAAATTAACAGTGCATGTTTTAGGTCTAAGTAACAGAAAATTGGCTAAGATCAGTTAGGCAGTTCCACTCTGATACAGTACGCGGAAAAAAGGAAAACTGAAACGCGTTAGTTTTAGCAAGATACGGGGTTAAAGAATGGGCGTGATGATGGCGTGTATGCCTAGTGGACAGAGGAGATACATATGCATGCGGGTCAAGGGCTAACTTATGATTAACAAGAAGATAAAGAAAGTTAAGCCGGTTTCTTTTTCGCCGTAATTCAAGTGTTTCGATGTTGTTAGCAGTCATGAGTTCAGTCGGTGAGTCCGTAATTTTAAACTTAGAATAAGCAAACCTAACAGCTTTTCTTTGTACTGCTTCCAGTTTTCTAATGTTACATTTAGTAAAGGGGTCCCATACAACACAAGAGTATTCTAGTTTTGGTCTTATGTATGTAAAGTAACTAAGTAGTTTTATGTTAGAAGGAGAATTTCTAAGTTTATGTTTCAGGAAACACAGTTTACGGAAGGCAGCAGAACATACGTTGTCTATGTGTAAGTTCCAAGATAGGTCGTTAGTTATTGTTACGCCTAGATATTTGTAGTTATTAACCTGTTGTAGTGATGATGAGCCGAGGTTATAAGTAAAATGAAGAGGTGTTTTTGAACGTGTTACACAAAGATAAACAGTTTTTTGTGCGTTAAGTGCCATACCATTGTCATTACACCAGTTTAGTATGTTATTAAGACTTAAGTTCAGGTTCTGTTGATCATTAGAACAGGTAATTTGACGAAAGAGCACGCAGTCATCCGCGAACAGTCTTATTTGAGTTCCTGGTAGTACTGTGTTAACAATGTCGTTTACATAAATTAAAAATAATAGCGGCCCCAGAACACTACCCTGTGGCACGCCTGATGTTACAGGAAGAGAGCTCGAATTGTTCCCATCTACTGAAACAAACTGTGAACGTTTTGTCAAATAGTGTTGAATCCAGGCGATGAATATGTCGGGTAGATTGATGTCCCTAAGTTTTGTAATTAGTTTGTGATGAATAACTTTATCAAATGCCTTACTGAAATCAAGGAATATGACGTCCATTTGACCATTTTTATCCAGAGTTTCTGCAAATGAATGAACCACTGAGACTAACTGAGTTACAGTTGAATATCCTTTTCTAAAGCCATGCTGAAAATTAGTTAGTATAGAGTTTTGTTCGAGGAATTCCACTACGCGCTTAGATATTACATGTTCAAGCATTTTACATATTGGTGACGTTAATGAGATGGGACGGTAGTTTTCTACGAGTAAATGGTTGCCTTTCTTAAACACGGGAACAACACGAGCCCTCTTCCAATCACTGGGTAGTTTAGCACTCAACAGCGAACATCGAAAGAGCACAATCACAAAGTGGGCAATACTTTCTGCATAACGGCGAAGAAAAACATTAGGGATATTATCTGGACCACAAGATGATTTAGTTTTCAACTTCAAGATCATTGCAAGAACACCAGAGTATGAGATAAAGTCCACCTCATTAGGCTGAAACATTTTTTGCTGAGGCGTATTAAGACTCGCCTTAGCAAACACGCTATGGAAAAATTTGTTAAAATGTTCCGCAATGAGCGTCAGATCTGTAACTGTATTTCCATCGACTAATATATGTGAAACCTGCTTCTTACTATCGCTCAGGAAGTTCCAAAACTTCGTAGGATCGTTTTTTAAAAAGTTTGGCAGTGTTGTTTTAAAGTAAAAATCCTTTGATTCTCGCAAAGCACGTGCCAAATTTATTTTAAGTTCATGTTCATGTTCTTGTTCATGTTCTTGATGTTCATGTTCTTGATGTGGTGGTAGATGCTGGCCGCTGTAAGACAGGCTAGCAGTTCCAACCGAGACAGACAAATAGCTTTCAGTGGTGCAATTCGCCCCTTGCTCATAAGAAGCTAAGTACTGCGTTCTTGCGAGTGCATTGACTCAGCACACACGTAGACAGCTACGCCGTACGCCCGCATGCTAACATCTGCGAAGACGTCTAGCTCGGTGGTTCTAATTAGATGTCCTAGCGCCCTGTTGTCTTGGCAAGCGAACCTCGCTTAGCGTCGGGAGCTCGGAACACCAGGCGTTCCATGCTGTTAGCTGTTCTTGTGGTAGTGGGCAATCCCAAGGATGCTTTAGTTTCCAGAGATCTTGAAAAATCAGTTTGGCTCGAACAGTGAACGGCGTGAGGAAGCCGAGAGGATCGTACAAGCTAGCGAATCCTTGGAGCGTTGTTCGTTTTGTGGTGGGCATAGTTGATACCAATTTGATGACGTGGTCGGCGCTCACGATAACGGAATCATTGTCTCTTTCCCAGCAAAGCCCGAGGATTTTCATTGTATGTGGATCGCCACCGTCATCTTCCAATGATAATCGGTTCGTCTGGAACTGTTCTCTTAGCAAGGAGCTGTTTGATGCCCACTTACGAAGCTCCATGCCGGCGTCCGCTAGAATGATTATCGCCTCCGAGTAAATCCGTTCAGCCGTCCGCAGGTTGTCCGCACCGATCACTAAATGATCGACGTAAAATGACTGTCGAAGGCATTCCACTGTTTCGGGGAATCGCTCTTCGGAGACTCGGAAATGGTGGTGTAACGTTGCTGCTAGGAGAAAGGGGCTGTACTTAGCGCCGAAGGGCACGCGGGTCATTTGCCAGCGAACGATTGGCGGAAATGGTTCGTGTTCCGTCGGGAGATGAGCAACCCATAGGAAGCGCAGCGCATCTCTGTCCTCCGGGCGAATGCTGATTTGAAGGTACGCCTTCTTAATGTCAGCCAGCATGATAATTGGATGCATCCTGAAGTTGAGCAAAAGTTTAAGGAAGTCGGCATCCATCTTAGGCCCCTTCATGAGCACGTTGTTCAAAGATGGTTGACCGGGAGCATGAGATGACGCGTCAAAAACAACCCGAAGCTTGGTGGTGACGGCATCACGACGAATTACTCCATGATGCGGCATGTAGTACGTGTTGGGCTTGAGCACCATGTCGTCTGGAACTCGGTCTGCGTGGGATTCGTTGAAGTATGCCTTGATGGTGTCGTCATAATGAACAAGAAGATCTGGTTGCTGTCGGAAGCGACGGAGCTGCATCAGGAGCCGCTGTTTAGCGAGGTCGTAGTTGCTTTGGCCGGTTTCCAGACCAGACTCCTGAAGAAGAAGGGGAACCTCGTAGCGCTCTCCTTTCTTGGACACGTCATTTTCGAACAATTCAAGGGAGTTGCTGTCGCTTTGGCTGCCGTCAGGACTGTCTTGCACACCTAGAGAGTCGATGCACCATAAGTTGGCAATTCGCATGTCCAGGGCGGTATCGCTTTCAGTTGCTTCTTCGACAGCAATGAAGAGAGAAGTAGCTCGCGTTCTTGATCCTTGCGCTAGGTTGCTCAGAGTACCCTGAATGGTCTATCCAAAAAAGGGTTAGAACCCCTTTTTCGGGTCCAAGGGTTAGAACCCAAAAGGGTCGAAGGGTTAGAACCAACTAAGCGTGCCAACGCCCGTGGCAGTTGCTCGTGAGCGTCACCCCTTCGTCCTCTTTTATTTGTAACACATGGCTCGTGGGCTTTTAACCCACTGAGCTATACCGCAAAACACATTACGGAGGCTACATGAACGCGCCTTTTATCTTTCACACTTTCCTCTCACAGTGCTCTTGAATTGATGGATGGATGCTATGAGCCTGCCCTTTATAACGGGGCGGTGACATCTGTGCCACCAGGCTCGGAAAAAAAAAACAAAAAAAAACGCGCTGTTGGTATACGACCGTCCCCATTCGGCGCGTTTCCGATACAAGTTTAATTTCGTCAACGCTTTAACACACCGTGAGGTGGCAGCTTTAACTCAAGCCTCGCTCATAGCATCCATCCATATCGAAGAATAGCTCTCCGACGCTCGCCTGGCTACCGCATTCCCCGCTCGCCTTGTGAGAAGTAACGGTCACGCTAGAGGGAAGACACGACGCGCGTAGCGTTTCTCTTCGCATTTCACGACGCTTTGAAGGAGTGCATATCGAGTATCAGTGTTTATTATGTGCTTGTTGATGCCATCTTTGCGCGGGATTCACCATATGTGGTATCCACGTATATGTTAAGAACTTCAGCTACCGCAAGGGTTCAATCATGATCATGGGCGTTAGTCGTCGGTACGGAGATGTGCCACTAGGCGTCAACGTGAGCGAGATGCGTCCACATCAAGCGGTGCTATATCTGCCAAACAACAGTAGACATTGTACAAGCTGTCACCATACTATCATCATCATCATCATCATCAGCCTGTCTACGCCCACTGCAGGGCAAAGGCCTCTCCCATGTTCCACCAATCAACCCAGCCCTGTGCTTTCTGCTGCCACGTTATACCTACAGACTTCTTAATCTCATTTACCCACCTAATTTTCTGTCTCCCCCTCACGCCTTTGCCATCTCTTGCAATCCAGTCAGTTACCCTTAATAACCACCGGTTATCCTGCCGACATGCTACGTGCCCTGCCCATATCCATTTCTTCTTCATTCCAACTATGATATCCTTAACCCCCGTATGTTCCCTGACCCACTTTGCTCTCTTCCTGTCTCTTAAGGTTACACCTATCATTTTCCTTTCCATCGCTCGCTGCGTCGTCCTCAATTTAAGTTGAACCCTCTTTGTAAGTCCCCAGGTTTCTGCTCCGTAGGTAAGTACCGGTAAGATGCAGCTGTTATATATCTTCCTCTTGAGGGATAGTGGTGCACTACCATTCATGATTTGATAATGCTTGCCGAATGAGCCCCATCCCATCCTTATTCTTCTAGTTATTTCACTCTCATGGTTTGGCTCCGCGGTTACTACCTGTCCTAAGTAGACGTACTCCTTTACAACTTCCAGTGTCTCGCCACCTATCGCAAAGCGCTGTTCTCTGCCAAGATTGTTCCACATTACTTTAGTTTTATGCATATTAATTTTCAGACCTACTCTTCTAATTTCCTTATCCAGTTCAGTAATCATGAGCTGTAATTCGTCTCCCGCGTTACTCATAAATGCAATGTCGTCAGCGAATCGCAGGTTACTGAGATACTCTCCATTAACTCTTATTCCTAATTCGTCCCAATCTAGGGCCCTGAAAACCTCCTGTAAACGCGCGGTGAATAGCATTGCAGAGATCGTGTCTCCCTGCGGTACGCCCTTCTTTATTTGGATTATGTCGCTTTCTTTATGGAGGACTAAAGTGGCTGTGGATCCGCTGTATTTCTTTCATTATGTTTATATAGGCTTCGCCGATGCCCTGATTCCGCAGTGCCTGCATGACTGCTGATTCGGTCTCCACCGAATCAAATGCCTTCTCGTAATCTATGAAGGCTATGTATATAGGGTGGTTGTATTCCGCGCATTTCTCTATCACCTGATATATAGTATGAATATGGTCTATTGTTGAGAAGCCTGTACGAAAGCCTGCCTGGTCCTTTGGTTGATTGAACTCTAATGTCGTGTTAATTCTGTTAGCAATTACTTTTGTAAATAGCTTGTAGACAACGGACAGTAAGCTGCAGGGGCTGTAATTTTTCAGGTACTTGACGTCCCCTTTCTTATGGATCAAGATGATGTTGGCATTCTTCCAAGATTCTGGTATTCTCCCCGTCGAGAGACACTTCGCATACAGGGTGGCCAGTTTTTCTAACATAATCTCTCCACCGTCTTTCAACAGGTCTGATGTTACCTGACCCTCACCAGTGGCTTTGCCTCTTTGCATTCCCTTTAGGGCTTTCTTTACTTCTCCTGTCAATACTGGTGGGATGTCAGATTTCTCTGGGCTATTACTGCTTCTTACGCTATCATCCTGACTGTCTCGGCTGCTGTACAGATCTCTGTAGAACTCTTCCGCTACCTCAACTATTCTATCCATATTGGTTGTGACCTTGCCTTCCTTGTCCCTTAATGCATACACCTGATTTTTGCCTATGTACAGTTTTGTCTTCATAGCTTTGAGCTCACCATACCAACGCACTATAAACAATAAACTACTTCTGTGACGACACGTTTCACTTTCGTGTTATACCGATTCCTATGAAGGAGGGATCAGCCATCATTTTTTTTTTTCGTTTTTCCGCGAGTGGACGCAAGCTGCACCTTGAATATCTCTGCAAATGTTAATAGGGCTTACACGAAACCGCATCTCAAAGCGACATATTGTGCTTTCAGAAGTGCAGACACAATCTGCAGTAAGCACACAATCGCCCTTGATAATTTATTGCATCGCTCATATAACGGGAACCTGTACAAAGACGCGCATAACGATTTCAACTCGTTGAGTTTTAGTTGGGCGTCCGCAACAGCTCGGCGGACGCAGTATGCCAACCATTGCGCAAGACACTTATAAAGTTGGGCGTACGTAACGAGCCTACGTACGTACGCAGCACGGCTGCGGGAGATAATTGCGCATGCGCAGTACGTAACTTATCTATTCCAGGGATGCGCACGTACGCCCGTAACGAGACGTTGCGTACCTAACGCAACGCTTACTACGTTGCGTTCTCGCGAGACTGCGAAGAAACCAGAAACAATAGCACATGATGGCTGCAGTGGCTTTCGACGCAGGCAGCAACAGCGAATCCGATGCAAGTCGTGTGTACTCCACATTGAAAGGACGTTTCCACGCCAGACAAGGTGCAATCAAGCGGCACGTTCCGGCGTCCTGACGAGTGGGAAGACATAGCCTGGCCTCTCACAAAAATCCTCAAGCAACCGTCTTCGACAGGTTGTGTGCGGGAACGCGTTATTCTCTTTCTGTCAGGCCCCGCGGTGAATGACCCCGTAAAAAAAAAAAAAAAAAAAAAGAAAAAAAAAACAGGAAAAAAACGTAAGCTTGGTACGTGCATTTATTCATGCTGCAACATAACGCGCGTTGAGCGTTGTGGGAGCTTTAACTCATTGAAAGGGCTGCTTGTAAATCGGAAACTCAAGAATACGTTGAATACGACCAGTTGCTGCAGGATACTAAGCCTCATTGACGGCCGCGCAGGATAGGACGCTGTGTTCCATCCAGTGTGGCTGTGCCTCATCAAATGCCCTTCTTGCGTAGTCCACCCAGCTTCAAAGCTGTGCACGCATAGTAAAGTTGAACGTACACGCCAAAGGTCAACGCGCGCAACCAATGCTCCCAGGAACGGCGTTAAAAATGCACACAGCCAACGCCGCGGCCTGACGTGTACGCTGGTGGCCGTTACCCTGGCCATCGAGGTCCTGCGCGCAGATCAGAGAGTCCACGTTGTTACTGGGATCTAGTATACTTCTGACGTCGGTGGCGCTCATAAGCACTCGAAAACAATTACATCTTAAATATGACGTGTCTAGTTGGGCGGAACGTACCACAGCACGGTAAACTAAACGTGCCGTGGAGCGCTTCGCTTGCAACGCACGCAACACATCGTGCACTGCGCACTCAACATCTGCGTATGCCCAACTAAATGTGTATTCGCAATGGCAGGCTGCGTCCGCAGAGCTATTGCAGACGCTCAACTAAAACTGTCTATAAGAGGCGGATGCTGCCCGTGACCGCAGCTACAGGAATATGGCCTATATGGCCCCCTCCAAGCGTCACCGGCGTCACTTCCAGCACGAAGCCTCCGCGTGAGCGCAACCGAAGATGCGCACATTTTCTCCAGCACAAAAACACAAAACACAAAACCAACAAAACTACCAAACACGCAACGCACTTCATGAGAGCGGGGAAACAGAGAGGAGGGGAGGAGGCGCCGCCGCGACTGTCGCGCCGAGGCGCGTACGGTTCGCGTACACAACCGCGCAAAAAGGCAGCGTACGCGAACCGCGCGAAAATCGAAACGCGCTGCAAGAGTGACAACGGACTCTTGCAGAAAAGTTAAATCTCATTTTCTGATTCTACCTTCCAAAAGGGGTCATATGAATTACCGAAGAGAGTCGGTTGCCGTGACCCCCTTTGGACTCTTTCTTTTCTGAGAGTGTAGCACTGTTTCGACTATTAATTTTCCTGAAAACGGTCACATATGGAACAACACCACGATCAACCGTTTCGCTAATACTAGAGAAAATAAGGGTCTGACGCGGTGGTGTAGCGGTTACGGCAGGTTACGGTGCTCGGCTGCTGACCCGAATGTCGCGGGTTCGACCCTGGCCGCGGTGGTCGCATTTCGATGGAGGCGAGATGGTAGAGGCCTATGTACTGTGCGATATCAATGCACGTCAAAAAACACCAGATGGTCAAAATTTCCGGAGCCCTCCACTGCGGCGTGCCTCATAATCATATCGTGGTTTTGGCACGTTAAACCCAGATATTATTATCAAAGAAAATAAGTGAGCGCTCAGCAACAATAAGTGATTGCGCGAACTAACATAGTGGTGTTCTAGTTTCTAGAGTCTACTAATTCTACTTGATTACACGAGTTGGTAATACCGATGTGTTGTCGTTTCTTTATTATTTTTTTTGTAGTTTTGGAGAATGTACTTAATACTTGCCTTCGTGATTTACCTTCCAATTGCTGTATCGTGTGGTTAAACTATTGTTCATGATTCCACGTCCATATTTTCTTGTTCTAAAGCATCGTGTGACTTGTCAGAGAAAATCCTTAATTTCTTTTTATCCTCACTGTAAATATGTTGGCCTGTCTCTTGCCGGTTCACTTTTTTCTCTTCAGGTTGAGGGAAATCTTCGGCATCACTAATCACTACATTTTACTTTGGCTATAGCGAAAATATTTGACGTTAATACTCGCAAAGTGCGAAAACTAAAAGCCGGCAATAACATCGCAGGAAACCTGAATCTATGCCAGTTCGTAGTCCGTAGGGGTCGGGCTGCCCCGTAAGTTTGCTTCTTTCATAATACTTTCTCACGCATACCAGACTTCTCACATGCACTTAAAAGCAAAAAATAAAAAAAAGACACAATCATTCTGTCCGTTACGGCATCTGTCTTGATGTCGCGACAGTATGATAAAGAAATTTTGGCTACATCAGCACGATAGCTTGAAGGGACCGGGGAACCGTGAATATGATAGAAACCAGGAAAAAAAATCACAGCGCCCCTGATGGATTCGCCTAAGACGGCTTGAATACCAAAGCCATCGGATGCGACTATTTTACCGTGTAATTTCTATCGCACAAACGCCGTTTTGCTTTTTTTTTTCACACGAATGCCGCGAAGGCGAAGTTAGCGCACAGCTTCGCGCTTGAGAGGTAACTATATTTTTTGAGCCAGCCTTTTGTCTTTCGCGTGAAATATACAAGGCTTTCGCCTTAATAAATTATGAGTTTGTGGCGACGTTTTGACCCTTGGCAGTAAGTGGAGATGGTGTATTTCCCGGGATCTCGCGCGCTTGTGTGTGTGTGTGTGTGTGTGTGTGTGTGTGTGTGTGTGTGTGTGTGTGTGTGTGTGTGTGTGTGTGTGTGTGTGTGTGTGTGTGTGTGTGTGTGTGTGTGTGTGTGTGTGTGTGTGTGTGTGTGTGTTACTGATGGGGTTGAACATGTACGAAGGAAAAAGGACTTGGAGGGAGCGTCACATGGCATTACAGATCACTTTTCCCGTTCGATGAGGCATATAAGATTTTATATGAAGTACACCGATTCAATGTAGTAGATACACATTTTTTGGCGTAACGCAGATGTCCATACTGCGGCGTCAACTCGCCATGTCTCAAGAGCGGCATGATCCAAGGATTAACGGCGCCGCTGGTGTGGAGCACAGAAACCACAATGTGGCACAACGCCGATGAGCGCTGTGGTGGGGTGCTTCTTATTCGTCTACGTCGTGATTGTGCGCGGGCCTTTCACAACGTTTGCCCAACAAATCCAAGCATTCAATGCTAGAATGGTCGAGCAGCGCGCAAGCGCAATGCACTTTCAGGGAGGAGATGGGGGTTGAAAACTGTCCCTGACATACCGGCGGCGCATGTTCATGCATGGCGTGTGCCTAACGCAAAAGCAGAAGCCTGTACGGCGGCTCTGCGGGCCGAACTTCTGCACGCACTGCACTTTCATTCACTAAGATAACGTGCAGTGCAAAAGCCACGCTCATTATGTGAAGTGGTATTTTGTAAATGCGGTGCAGTCGAAGCAAGGCGAGCGACGCATGTCTTGTTTCGCGCTACACCACCTAAACACAAATGAAAAACCAAGTAGGCGAAAGCACTATTCCTGCCGTTAAATGCAGCATTTAGGACAAAACTTACCGTCAGCCATCGAAACATGATCTACCTCGCGTTATTCTGGCAAGTGCTGACCAACGTGTATCACATAAGCCAGGGGTCTAAAACAAGTGGCCCAAGGCCCGCACGTGACTGCCTTCATCACTTATCATTTTCTTAATAAGCGTGTTCATGAGCTACACAGGCATGACTTGTCTAAAGCATTTTTTTTCTCTTGGGTGAACCGCTGCGGTCAACATATATTCATACCCAGCAAATCCGGACATCGCTTTCATTTCGCGGTTTTTGGCACCACGTGGCGTACAGACCTTAAAGATTCATAATTCCCGCTATGAATTAGACAGCGTAGCGGACACAAAGACAGACGACAATATCGGCTTTCACCACCGCGCGCGAACCGGCAATCGCCGACTGATAACAGCAACGCATGCCACGAGCGGGCGGCTGCTCAACTGTGAATCAGCACTATACTCGGGGACAACTTTCTGTGGCAATGCAGTCAATGGTGCGATCTTGTACGCATTCCAAATAAGCACGGAGGCGTGGCATTACATCCAGCCGCACGTGAATGGCCCATTTGAACCGCCACAGACGTCACGGCTCTGCATTGACCAATCGCGTGCGGTCACGTGCGTCTGGATGTACTGCCACGCCTCCGTGTTTATTTTGTAACGCGTACAAGATCGCACCACAAGGCTACAGAGCCGAACCACGCCGTTTCGTCAGTGTCGCTGCGCAGCTGGAAGTAGTTCCGCAAAAAAAAAAAAGGTTTTTGCGCGTAACCTAATTATTTAAAAACGTGCAGTTATAACTTATAGCTGTTAAATGATAATTCCAGAAAATTATTAGTGATATTATGTGAAATAGCGTTATATTTTAGATTTTTTGGGTTTTTTTTTTAGTTGCCGCGTTCCCCACTGGCGTCGCATTGGCTCTCTTCCTTCACCATCACCCTTCAGAAAAAAATGACCTCCGCGTCGCCAGTGCCTTCTTCCTCCGGTTGCTTGCCAATTGGCTCGCCGCACAGGATATTTAAGAAGCTTGAGTACCAAAAGCTGTCGAAACAAACCAAGCAAGTGGTTGGCAACGTGTACGCCCAAGTGAGACTGACGCAGCCGGGACTCTCCGTCGCTTCCGTGCTTCGTTCGGTTAGCCAGCTTACCGGCGTGAGCGAGCGTACTGTCGCACGGCTCAAGGCGGATGTTTTAAAGGGTACCCTGAAGTGCCCGAAGCGTAAAAGGCTTCGTTTTGCGGCTGAATCACCAGAAAAAGTTACTGGAAAGACAAGAGTGCAGCGGTACGATAGTTTTACCTTGTCTGCTCTTCACCGGAAAGTACATCAGTACGCCGAAACTGAAACCGAAACAAGTTCATCGGGGACTACTTTGGCGCAGTAACACAGAGCAGTTAGCTCCACCCCCGTAGCTTTCACTTCATTGCCACAGAATGTTGTCCCCGAGCAGGGCTGGGCAAAGATACATTGAAATTGTATCGCGATACGATACAAGATACTCAGGCAAGAAGTATTTGAGATACAGATACAAGATACTTCCGGAATAATTGTATCCGATACGATACTTCCCAGTCGTATCTTAAGATACTTCGATACATTTGCAAATTTGCTCTTATATATCGATATAATGAAGCAGGAAACGCTTATGAACAAAAATGTTTAATCGGAATTTTCTTAACTGCGACCAACTTTGTTTAATTTTGAGAAAATATCCCCAGATTTCTGTCTTACTGCTCAAGATATATTCGTTTCCTTCCGAAAC
The DNA here is from genome assembly GCF_013339695.2 of Rhipicephalus sanguineus. Taxonomy (NCBI): domain Eukaryota; kingdom Metazoa; phylum Arthropoda; class Arachnida; order Ixodida; family Ixodidae; genus Rhipicephalus; species Rhipicephalus sanguineus. Next base: position 153,159,676 of record NC_051176.1, read on the forward strand.
AATTCAGGTTAACATGAGAGCTCTTTATATGCTGCGCTGTCAATGGTTCTTGTTTGACACTTTTGTAACTAATGGGGGCCGCTTCTCTACTTGCCGACCAGCTAGCGGGTTGCTATCTGAATATAAGAACGTCAATAAGAAGCCTCCGCACGATGGCGCAAATACCGCTGTGCACTTCAACCTTGCCCGTAAGAGTATTACGGTTTTCGCAATACCGGATCACCCAAAATGCAGCAACAACGCTGGTAGCGATATTTTTTCGTTACGCATCATGTTTACATTGAGGGCTTAAAACTGCAATGATTTGTATATTCTACTTATCTGCTGGCGTAAAGCTTTCGTTAGCAACATATTGACTAACGTGCAATCTTTTGAAATTTCTTCTCTGAGAGAACTAGTGCCGTCGAGAATTGTCTCAGGCGTATTGTAGTGGCACAAAGCGTTGCAGAATACTACTGCTATTGTTAATTATTGCTCCGACTATCTCGTGATTTGCAACAGCGAAAAACTTTACGGTGACCTCAAAAAAGAAAACCAATATATTTTAGTCAAATAGCAAGGCGGTTCCGTATCAATCACAGTGAATACGTTTACAGTTCGTTTCACGTAACTATAGAATCAAATATCTAAAAAAGTGGTTAAAGGGACACTAAAGAGCAAAACGATTTTTCTCGTATTAGTAAACTACTCTTTCACGATATCAGGAACACCATGCTTGCTGCGAAAAGACTCTTAGTAAATGAGAAATCGCGCAAAAACAGAAAGTGGGTGGCGACGCCACCTTGAAGTTTCTACACCATTCGCCGTGACGTCACATATTTTGACGGCGCCTACTTGGGCCTACGTAGTTCCTAAATGGTAAAAATGAAGTACACTGTCCTCTGAGGGAGCCATAGAGTTAACATACCAAGTTCGAGGAAATTTTGTTGAGCCAATGGCGCCAAAATACGATAAGTACACATTGAAATCCATGACGTCGTGCGTGGAGATTATACCGCGAAATTTAAAAATGAAACTTGGAACTTCATTTTCCCCTTTATTGATACACCTATGATGGTGAAATTAACGGCATTATAGTTCTGAAAGTACAACTTATCAATCTAAACCGATTCATTGTTTCTCTTTAGTGTCCCTTTACCCGCGACTGAATGAAACCAATGGAGTATGGCTTATCGTCATGTGGCGCTCCTCATAATATGTTTTATATTTCGCTTAACTGGCTGATTAACTGAGGTCAATTATGATTAACTGAAGTCAAAAAATGATTTTTAATATTCATTTACGACCAAGTGGGTGCCATCACGTCGTATAGGGCATTCCAAAACGACCGGTCCAATTTTTGGTGGCGACGTACGTTCTGCGTGGTGATTTTTTTTCCGGTTTTAAAGGAAAGCGCAAGAAATAGCAAATGAAACCACGTGACTCCGCCGCTCGTGCGCTACCCTACTTCAGCGCTCTGAAGCGTGCTTCGAGCATAACAACCGGCGCGCGAACTGTCAGCATATCGAGGACGACGGCGTTTCCTTGCCGTGTGCGGTCGTCAGAAATGTTGACGCACTGTGAAACCGATGCATAAAGCCACGGCCGGTTATTTCGCCATGGTCCACGCGTCGCTTGTTGCGCTCGAAGCGGATTTGAGAGCGCTGCAGTACGGCAGCGCACGAGGGAAATCACGCGTGGTCATGTTTCGCGGGCTTTCTTTAGATGTGATGCAAACGGAGGACAGAAAAAATAGCCCTCATGGTGACAATCAAATTATGATCAAAATAACTGCTTGAATAATTTAGCAGGAAGAACAAAGGTACAGTACACCAAGATATCTTATGTTACGTAAGTGCTTGTTCTACGGCATCTAGCATCAGCACCGGTGGAGTGACAGTATTTAGAATCTCATTTGGATATAAGTCAATCTCATCGTATGTAAGTCAAACTTACATCCATGAGATCTTTTAAATCGCTGTCGTGTGAAAGCCGCGAGACGCAAAGAAACCCCATTCTTGCATTCCTCAGACTTCGTAACGAAACACCACGCAAGGGAAACTTCGATAACCACACTTTAGGGGCATCTAAACTTTCGCGAGAGGTTCGTACGCGTTAGAGTACGCAGGACAGTACAGTGTTTACGAGGAAGTGTCATGGTACCGACACGAGTAAAAAGAAAGAAGAAATTGCGAGAAAGCGAAGTTCGACTGCTCGTAGACGTTCGCGGGCTTGTTTCTGTCGAGATCGCGCGAGCGCCACCACGTGACTGTGCTCCACCAATACGGACGCGCTGACCTCATCGCCTGCCCTCGCTGGAGAACTCTGGCAGATATATAAAAGAATGTCACTGTCGTTAGTTTTATTCAAGTATCTTAGTAGCAGCAGTATCCGCTTGAGAAGCGTAGTTCAGCCACCGTTAATTGTTTCGCTCGGTGTTCTTTTTATAGAAGTATCTTGTATCTTAAGATACACGATACATTACAGAATGTATTGGAAATACAGATACAGATACTCGTCTTGCGAGACGTATCGCGATGCAGATACAAGATACCCAAGGAGTATCTTAGATAGTATCTAAGATACATGTATCTTCGATACTGCCCAGCACTGTCCCCGAGTATAGCTTTGTTGCAAAGTGGCTCGGTCCTTCTTCAAGACGATGGAATCTGGAAAGGGTGTCCTGCCCTTCCTCCCACTTTTCTTTCAATATTTTCCGAGTTTCTTCCATATTTTTCCTCCGATCGTACTGCCGTTGGCCTCCCCTGGTTCCTTTTAAAGTTGGCGTGCACGCCTTTTGTCGCTGCCATGTTTTGAATCACAGAAGCTAATTTTGAGAAATAATACCATCTTAAATTATGATGATGGTCGCGTGTTTCGGACTATGCATACTCAGGCTTGACTTCCCTCATTTTCGTTGGCGTCAGTTTACAAACCCATTATATTGCACAACTGGGTGAAAGCGCCAAGCCGTGTGTTACAGTCGCTAACAGACTTCGCTTTTTCGTGTTCAATAAGCGACTGAACTAAGGCACAAATTTATTTGAATACTGATTATTATTCAGAAACCTTCGTTGCAGTTTTTTAGTTAGGCGCCATAGTTTCAACCGTGTTGCTTTCCTTTCTCAAACTCATAATAAAATACGCCCTAAATAACTTATGTTCCTAAGCACAGTACACAATTTACAGCTCGCCCTCGCCTTTCTTCTCAGTGTTTCTGAAAATGAAATGAAATTGAATAAAGTGACAAATCCCACCTCAATGCCTCAATGGATATCTGCTAGTCAGCAGATTTGTGCGAAGTCATGGATTGAAACCAAGGTATTGCGGCCTGCTTAAAGCAGAAAAAAAACGAAAACAAAGACGTGTTTCTTTACGTGACAACGTATGTTAACAGGCCCTTCACGAAATCCATTGAAAACTTTTGTTACATTTTGAAAATTTTCTGTTGCTTATGTAAACAAGGCAACTGCAAGAGTCTCGAAACGCATGTCTTCTTGTTCTCTGTGATGAATGCTTGTTTACCGTGAAAAAAGTGCGTGTTCTTTGCAAGACATTGTTTCGATTACACGTAAAGCTGTAGGTGCCATCTAGCTAAGATTTTAAGAATGATATTTTTTTGTAAATCAGTTAATTATAGGAAGAGCTGCGAGATGTTGAACTGTCCTGTTACCGCATTTCCAGAAGATCAGCACCAGTGACAACTCAGACACTCTGTGTCTTTACCTCGGCAAGAGTCCACAAACGAAGTTAGTTTTTTTTTTCCGCTTTCTTGTGGACACTGTAGCCTCAGCACGTTGTAATATTCACGTGATGGGTCCCGCATGTTTTTATCGCTATTTTTCATTGCGGCACCATTCTAGTGGCGTCACTGAGCGTCTCAGATTAGAGGGTTAACTGAAGTTGCGTGTCATAGTCAGTGACTCGATCACTGCGCTGCAGTCCGTGGCTCACATTCGCAGAAAGCCCGGCTCCCTCAGAAAGGCATCACCTTCTGTATCAAATTATGGCCGTCCTTCTGCGAACCAGCCACTCATGTTTTGTCGACACGACCACCACAGAATGATGTGTACTGCCCATTTATTTGTAGTGCGCACTCATAGTGAGAAACTCCGAAGTGCAGGGGAGGATTAAGGGCATAAGGCAGGCTAGCCGATGTTTTCTTAGGTGAGCCTATCTTGTTCAAAGGCGTCAATGACCAACCCTTTCAAACATATGGCGCCTTTGACGAATATACCACCCATCGAAACATCATCTAACCGGTATGAGGCCCCTATTATGGCGAAAGCCTTAGATGCCTCATCCAACGCAAAAAGTGACCGTCGGCGTCTTCGAAATTTGGCAATATCTCTCGATACTTCGCGAGACCGGCGTTGGCGTTGAAGGATGCAAAAAAAAGTAATAAAAGTGGGTTCAGAGTCACGTGGTCCTGAAGTGAATATGTGTGTTTGTGCAGTCGGCGTACCGAAAGTCACATGACCTCAGTGTAACATGACGTCATGATGACGTCACAGATCGCCAGAATTTGACACATCGTAGTGGCGACATCCAAGGGCATCGTCATTTGATTAAAGGCTGGCCGATCACGGAGGCTCTGCAAAACCATGTCAGGAGCAGAAAGCTTGTAATGCCTCCGATACAGGAGGCATTGCAAAAGCACGTTGAACTCGGAAAGCTTTTGAATATGGCGGGGGAGGGGAGGATCAGCACGTCGACCGAGAAGAAAAAGAATAAGAAAATGGCATTCGTCTTTGAGCCGTCTTAGGCGATTGCATAAGGTACCCTCTGAGTCTTTCCTGTTCAGACAACCTCTATAGCACACCTATTCGGTGCCTTTGACTACGCTGTCCCTCATTGTCACAAATTCAGTCATGCGATACTACCAATAAGCACTTCAAAAAATTTAAAGGGCAGTACTAACATTTATTAGTCCAATGTCGCCGACATCGGTCACTGGGGGGCAAAAAGATACGACCCGTTGAACACAACCACACATTTATACTTCGTCGTTAACGCGGGAGTGTCACGCACTAAGCTTCGCCGAAATTAAGCTTGAGATTGTTCTACTGCAAGCATAAGTTAGTCCGTGCGTAATCTGGAAAAGTTCACATGCGCATGCTATGCGCATGTGAACTTTTCCAGATTACGGACGCTATTGCATCGCGATGAGGTATTCCAGTTACCACGGCGGATGTTTATTCCGCCCCTCCGATCTTGCTTCTGCTCCCTAGGCTGTCTTCTGGCGCTGCTGTTGCACGTGAAATGTTTCAGTGCAGAGCATTTTACTTCGTGGGATACGAGTCAAGCAATTTATTCTCATGGTATCCGTGTTTCTTTTTCTTCCTCGCGCCATACACTCTAAAAAAATCCTGCGCTTAATATCACGCTAAACTGTTAATTTAAGCGTGATGCGCATGTAAATGAGCTGTTGATATTGTTTCAAGCACCACGTTACCGAAAATAAGCGTGACGTCCCTTCAGGTCAGCGTGGAAGCAAGGCTGCATGCCGTGGTTCATGCGCATGCGCATACGCGTTCTCCCCGCGGTCCCCGCGCCTTTTGCGAGGAATACGGAACTTTATTTCGGGAGGCTGCCGCGCCAGCCATACTACCGAAGAGCGTCTGTATCGCAATGTTCACTTCAGAAGATATTCTCGGCGTGCAACGCGGGCGGTGCAAGCACAACGTGAGTGTTCCGAGTTTATGAGAGAAAAACCGCCGAGGTCCGACGGCTCAGGAGCGGTCTTTCCACTCGGATGGTGTATTTACTGTGGTCACGCACTTACGCACCTGCCATTCATGGGCCACTGGAATATATAGGTAAGAACTGCTGTAAAAGCAAGCGATAATTGGTTACCTTAGCAGTGTAGTTGAAGTGTCTTTTTCACATGTAGCATTGAGGTTTAGTTAAGGAAATAATTTTTTTTACAGACGCCCCCAAGTGATTACATTGGACAATGCATTGTTTGGGGCGAAAGAAAGTTCCTCATCTGCGGCAGCGAACAGGAGACCATTCAAATGAGGGCAGAGACCTCTCCAGAGAAAGCACTAAGGATGTGCTTATGCATGTACTACATGAAAGACCTAACGTATCCGGCAGCGTATGGCCAATTGCTTGGCTTCGTCCAATCAGTCGTCAAGCCGGGCCAGGGGCGTAGCCACGTTAGGGCACACCGGGCCCGTGCCCCCCCCCCCCCCCGAAATTTTTTTTTTGCCATAGCATACAGAGCAGAAAATGACACTCGACCACATCTGCCTGCTCGTCCCCACTACAGATCAAGGAGGTGCCCCCCCCCGAAAAAAATTTCTGCCTACGCCCCTGAGCCGGGCTCGGCAAGGAAGTGTCAGGGGCCCACACAAGATTGAAGAACTTGCTTACCGCGTTGCGGATTTAAAGAAACGAAGTCTTAAGCATTATAAAAATATTTCAGGTGTCAGCTCTGCAACTTCTTTGAGCCACTGCTTTGTTCCATCGCATTTTGAGGGAGTTTATATTTCACAAATAAAAGGAAAAAATATATGGGTCGTATTTCTTTTGCTGCTTACAATCTTCGTGTTGGCTTGATAGAACGCCATGGAAAAATAATATGAAAATGTATTTTGAACAACGCGGAAACCTAAATTCTGGGAATGCTGTCCTATCGTTTCATATATGGTGGTCATGGTTCACTATCTTCCAACGCAAGGCGCGGCACAGCGTTTTTGAGAGGGCATTACGCCTTTGTGCAAAGAAATAGGGAGGGCTTGCATACAGATGAAATTGTCGACCAGGGCTCACCCAAGCCTCTTGTTAATGGATTACTTTCAGTGTCAACGGCGGGAGTGTCTCGCTCAATCTCTATGCAGAACATTCAGCACCTACTTCGCCTGCCTGCTGCCAAGGTCAAGAGGAAAGGAAAGGTTTGTGAGCAAAGCTCGCTTCGGGGAAGCGACCGAAGACGACAGCGACCGCTGCTTCAAGCTCGCTAGTGTCTGCGCCCAAGGAGAGACAGGAGAGCGAGTGGGGCTTGCCCCACTCCTTCTCTTTCCTCCTCTGGCGCAGATCCTCGGCGCCGTCTTTAAGCGTGAAAAACGGTCACGCCAATATAAACGTGGGAAAAGCGGCCCATGTCACGCCTAGCATGCGTGAAGAGGATATTGCCGGTCAACGCCTATAGGCGTTGTCCGTAAGCGGGGAGAAATGTCACGAGTAGCTTAAGCGTATAAAAGTTTCGAAAATTCACGCTTAGGTAAGCATGGGATTTTTTAGAGTGTAGGTTGGGAAATCCGCAGCATGATTAGAGGCTTAATACTTGTGTAGCTCATTGTTCGTACACCGGTGCACCGAGCAGACAATGTTGAACCAGCCTCAATGGAAAGCTTCTGAGCTTTCATTTTTGCCAATACAATTAAGTGTAAACGATCACATTAGCAGTTTTATGAGTTGACAATAAAAAAACAACCGTTTTAACTGATTAGATGTATTTCATCAGGGCTTATAGCTTAGAACGCTAGGTTACGTTAAATCCAGTTAAATTGTATGTTCAACAGCTAGGGCACACTGCTCATTCAGCTGTGATTAAGCCCTCTTTCGGTCAATCCAAGAAACGCCTCTGTAAGCAGCATAAACATAATTATCATCATCTTCAGCGTATTCAGTGAGCACTTCAAAACTGAGGTTTTCTCTAACGATCTCCCATTCCCTCTATCCTGCGACAGCTGATTGCACTTTATTCCTGCGACACTTTAATTCATCACCTCGACCTAACACTCTGCTGTCATTGACTTCGTTTCTGTTCTCTTGGTGTCCATTACGCCGCGCGTATCGGTCCTTCGTATTAGTGACATGCGCAAGTCCACTTTTTTCTGATGATGATAACTAGGACGTCGGCAACGCGTGTTTGTTCCCTTATTTCCTCTACGTATCAATCGATGTCTTAATGCGGGCCATTTTTTTCTTCCCTCATACATTGCGTGGTACTTCACTTTTTTCTCGAGTTTCCTTGTTATCCTCCAAGTTTTCAGCCCCGTATGTTAGTACCAGTAATACGAAATTGAACATGTCGGCAAACTCGCTCATGAGTCGACTCACTCAAACTCATTCAGACTCAGATCGGGCCATGAGTTTGACTCCGAGCGAGTCCGGGTAAGTAATGTTTTGGTGTGTTTGAGTCGGAGTGAGTCCGACTGAGGAAAATTTTAGTGAGCCTGAGTCCAGGTGCGTCCGGTTGAGAAACATATTGGTGAGTCTGAATACGAGTGGGCCCTAAGCACAAAATATATTTCTTGAGTGAGTCTGAGTGGGCTACACCGTCTATTGCCGACCTATGGTCATATCTACTCATCATTCAGCATTACTATCAGTCTTATATCCGCTTACCATTAAACCCAAGTCTATTCACACATATGGCAACGCAAGAGCGTTCATGCGCCACCTCAATATTTATTGATCAGAGGTGTGAGGTGTGTGTGTGTGTGTGTGTGTGGAGGGGGGGGGGGGGGACCTCCCCGTGCGAACTCTTTCACGGGAAGTTCTTGATAATATATCTCATGAGGCTCGCGTATTTCATAAATATGTCCTTGCATAATTTAAGCCACTTATAATACGTGTTTGATGATGCAAGATCAAAAGGCACTTCGTAGAGCACCGATTACGTGAGATATTGGCGTTAAAGAGCATCGGCACCATGACCGAAAAAGCTAATTTAACGCTAACAGACTCATGAATCGACTCACTCACATTCACTCAGATACAGGTCAAGCCGTGAGTCTGAGTCTGAGTGAGTCCGGCTGAGTAATATGTTGATCAGTTTGAGTCCGAGTTTGTCCGGTTGAGAAAACATTTAGTGAGTCTGAGTGAGTCCGATTGACGAAAATTGGTGAGTCCGAGTGAGCCTTCGGAGGAAAATGTATTTCTTCAGTGAGTCTGAGTGAGCTCCAATTTTTTTGCCGACCTACGCGCAATTGTTGTATACATCCCGCTTTAAGAATAGCAGTGAATTGCCTGTCATGACTTAGGAGTAGGTTACCCTTTTAATTATTGGTGTCGATGTACATGCTCTCGCGCAGGTTCTGAACACTGGCTGCTAATTTTGAGTTCTTCTAAGGACTCAAAACAGCCGAGCACGCAACACTGTTAAATTTGCAGATACAGGAAAAAATATTTTTATTGTCACTGCTCCTTCACTTGTGTTTCTTCGGGGTAAGGTGATTCGACACATTGTTTTTTTTTTTTTCATTGCGGGCTCACTACAGGCAGTAGTATCTAACTCCTCGAAAAAATACTTACAGAGTCCCAGTTCCACGCAGGAGCGTTTTACAGCACTTTGAATGAAATCTGTACATTTATGGAGTTATATATATATATATATATATATATATATATATATATATATATATATATATATATATATATATATATATATATATATATATATATATATATATATATATATATGTATATATATATATATATATATATATATTGTAACGCGGCGCTGGAAGAGCGCGAAAGAAGAACGAAGAAGAAGAACGGGCGCGAGGGATTTGGTGCTCGGCATCATCGGATCGTCCCTTGTCTTTTGCCTGCCGCTTCATTGACCTCATTGTAAATAAACCCATATCATCCGTAACAGTTTTGGTGGACTGGTGCGGGGTAACCGACGCCCTGGACAACACTGTCGCAGACGACCTTCGAAGAAGCCGACGCCTAGCCGGACTACCTCCGGAACACACCGACATGACCGACGCCCGCGAAGGCACGTCGGCCGGCAACGCCCACGCACCAACCGGTGTCACGGAGCAAGGCAGCCACCGACCGAGACAACCTAGCGACTGGGCACCTGAGCCACGCATATTCTCAGGTAGGACCGATGAAGACGTGGACGAGTGGTTAAAGCACTACGAAAGAGTGAGCCGCTATCACGAATGGAGTACGTCGGCGAAGCTCGTGAACGTGGCATTCTTTCTCGCCGGGACCGCCCTGCTTTGGTTTGAGAACCATGAACACGTGCTGACCACTTGGCCGACCTTTGTTGAGGAACTGAAGGCCTGCTTTGGGGACACAAGTTCCAAGAAAAAGAAGGCTGAACAGACACTCGCAGGTAGAGCACAACTGCCCGGCGAAACGTGTATGACGTACATTGAGGAAGTACTGAAGCTTTGTGGCATTGTGAACACGAACATGTCCGACGAAGACAAGGTCGGACATCTGTTAAAGGGCATCGCTGAAGATGTTTATAGCTTTTTAATTACAAGGGACAACCTGCACACACCTTCCGAGTTTAGGCAGCAATGTCGGGCATTCGAGGCGCTGAAGACCCGACGAATTTTGCCGAAGTTCGGGCGCTTGGACAACGTCCCTACGGTTGCAAGTATGGACGTCGCCGCCTGCGAAGACCTCCCTCTGATCGTGCGTCGAGTAGTTCAAGAAGAGCTAGCACGGCTTCAGGGAGCAGAGGCTGGCTATCAATGCGCATTCGACGAGTTTCCCGAACCACCATCCTTCTGGAAGCGAGAGCGTCGCATCGAGTATCGACCACAATCTGAAGAGGCGCACTCCAGCACGAGCTTCCGATCGCTCCCGACAAGTCACGGTCGCCGCCGGATGTCACCACCCCGTCGTGCTGCTGCGGAATATCCCCCGACACCACAACGTCCTCCTGCAGACTACTACGAGACGTCACGACGTGCGCCTGCGGAGTACCACCCAACTCCGCGAGCCTCTGCTACCACTAATTTGAACCGTGACGTGCCAATATGCTACACGTGCGGCCTCCGAGGGCATATCTCGCGCTTCTGTCGCCGCCAGCCGCGAGCGCCACGTTTCTCGGCATACCCGGCTCGTGTACACGAAACCTCGACATCTCCATCTATCGTTAGCCCTCTACGACAGCAGTGGCCTAACAGATTGCGTGACGAGTCCCCAGCATCCGAGCGAAGCCTTACGCCGCCTTCGAGACGACCACGCCGTTCGCCGTCCCCGCGTCGTCGGTCGCCTTCTCCTCCCCAGCTGGGAAACTAGCTGGTGCGACCGATGGAGGTGCGGTCGCGGGACGGTCCGATTCGCCAATTCCTCCTTCTGCTGTGATGTTGAAGAACAAAGTGCGTGTCTGTATAGACGGTGTAAACACTGTAGCTCTTGTAGATACTGGTGCGACTATTTCGGTGATGAGCCTTCATTTAAAAATCACTTTTTAGGACATAAGGTTATGTTTGCGTGGGATCGCAATGAGACTTTTCGTGGAGTTGGAGGAGAAATGTTGCGCCCCGTTGGTGTTTGTTCGGCTTTAGTAACGATTGGAGGACAAAGTTTTAGAGCAGAATTCATTGTATTGGCGCAAGCAACTCATAGTGTTATCTTAGGGATAGACCTCCTGCGAGAATGTGGCGCTACACTTGACTGTGGGACTGGGGAAATTATTCTCCAAAGCACGTTGCCAACTGCCGTAATTGACGATTTTCGGGCTCAACCCGCCGACGCTCTTTCGTTGTCAGAAGATGCGTTGATCCCTGGTCATTCAGCCATGTTTATTCCCGTGTGCTCTTCTCGTGTCCTGTTGGGATCCTGCAGCGGCCTAGTGGAACCAGATCATACCAACGCACTTAAGAAGAATGTGCTGGTCCCCTCGGTCGTTTATTCAAGTTATCGACGGACGTGCTCTCTTGTGGACAGTCAACGCTTCTGCAGAGTCTGTCTGTCTGCCAGCCGGATTCAAATTGGGAACGTTTGAGGAGATGGCCACAATTAACGTCCGGACGGTTGAAGGGTCCCGAGACATCCATCCACCCACTCCTGACTACTCAGCCGACTTGCGGCGCATGATAAACAAGTCGCTGTCTTCTACTGAGCTAGATGTTCTTCAAGAGGTACTCGCCAGGTACGCGCCAGTCTTTGATTTTGCTCAAAGCGATCATTGTTTTACGCTGCCAAACTCCCGTATGCACCACCGTATCAACACGGGAGATGCTACACCGATACGCCAGAAGCCTTACCGCGTATCCCCTTCGGAAAGGAAAGTGATCGCCGAACAGGTCAACGACATGCTGCAGAAGGGCGTTATTCAGGAGTCATGCAGCCCCTGGGCAGCTCCGGTTATACTCGTAAAAAAGAAAGACAACTCATGGAGATTTTGTGTCGACTACCGCCGCCTTAACGCCGTCACGAAGAAAGACGTGTATCCTTTACCACGCATCGACGATGCTGTTGATTGCCTGCACTCCGCCTCGTACTTTTCATCAGTCGACCTCCGGTCTGGGTACTGGCAGATACCAATGCATCCGTCTGACAGAGAAAAGACTGCTTTCGTTACGCCCGACGGCTTATTTGAGTTTAACGTTATGCCGTTTGGCTTATGTAACGCTCCAGCAACCTTCGAGCGATTCATGGACTCCATACTTCGCGGTCTCAAATGGGAGATTTGTATGTGTTATCTCGATGACGTCATTATTTTCGGCAGGACTTTCCACGAGCATAACCAGCGGCTCAGCGTTGTTCTCAGTTGTATCAAACAAGCTGGTCTTATTTTAAACTCCAAGAAGTGCCACTTTGGTGAGCGCCAAGCCGTTGTTCTTGGATATCTAGTCGACCAGGACGGCATACGACCAGATCCCAACAAGATCACTGCAGTCCGCAACTTCAAGCCACCAAAGACGGTGAAAGACCTTCGTAGCTTCCTGGGCCTTTGTTCTTATTTTCGCCGGTTTATTAAAAACTTCGCCCAGCTAGCTCATCCACTGACAGACTTGCTTCGAAAGGACACCCCCTACCGGTGGACCGCTGAGCATGAGGCTGCTTTCGAACAGTTGAAGTTTTTGCTCACTTCTGGGCCCCTTCTGCATCATTTCGACCCGGAGGCACTCACAGAACTGCATACCGATGCAAGTGGCGTGGGCGTTGGTGCCGTCCTCGTCCAGTTTCATGACGGACGCCAACACGTCGTTGCGTATGCAGTCGTGCTCTGACAAAGGCTGAAAGCAATTATACTGTAACAGAACTGGAGTGCCTCGCAGTTGTTTTCGCCATACACAAGTTCAGACCTTATTTGTACGGCCGACATTTCAAGATCGTAACCGACCATCATTCCCTATGTTGGCTTGTCGGATTACGTGACCCAGCGGGCCGGTTGGCTCGTTGGTCCTTGCGGCTTCAGGAATATAACTTTTCTGTTGCCTACAAGAGTGGGCGATGTCACGCCGACGCCGATTGCTTATCTCGTCTACCATCTCCAACTACAAGCACCGATGACGACGATTTCGACAATTACCTTGCGACGGTCTCCTTGGACTTTCCGAGTATGGACATCTTCAGTCAGGAGCAGCTGCGCGACTCATCACTGAGACCAATTATTGATGCGACCAACAGATCTCGACACTCAATGCAATTTGTGATTCGTGACGGTGTTTTGTACCGCAAGAATTACTCAAGCAATGGTGCCCCACTGCTTCTAGTCGTCCCAGAACGCTTGCGCCTTGCGGTGTTCCGAGCAATGCACGACGACATTACGTCTGGGCACCTTGGATTTGCTCGGACGCTTCATCGCATCCGACAGCGGTTCTACTGGCCTCGACTGTGGAAGACGACGAAGCACTACGTCGCCAGTTGTGATGTATGCCAACGCCACAAGCAACCGACTGCTCTTCCTGCAGGTACACTGCAACAAGTTACGCCACCGACTTCGCCTTTCGAAAAGTCGGCATAGATTTGCTCGGCCCTTTCCCGAAGTCTTCCACCGGACGCCGCTGGATTATCGTCTGCGTGGATTATCTAACACGTTACACTGAGACGATGGCACTTGCTTCAGCCACCTCATCTGATGTGTCCTGGTTCCTACTGCATTCGATTATCCTCCGTCACGGAGCTCCCCGTGTGGTAATAAGTGATCGTGGCCGGCAGTTCACCGCTGACGTTGTCGAAGAACTACTACGGCTCTGTGGGTCCCACTATCGGCATTCCACGCCTTACCACCCGCAAACCAACGGGCTAACTGAGCGTACCAATCGTACCATCATAAACATGCTTTCAATGTATGTCTCAGCGGATCATAAGAACTGGGATGCCGTACTACCTTTCATAACGTATGCCTTTAACACCGCCAAACACGAAGTAACAGGTTATGCACCTTTCTTTCTGCTCTACGCTCGCCATCCTCAAAGTTTCCTCGACACCGTGCTTCCTTTCTCGACCAACGAAAACGCAAGTGTCGCGCAGACCTTGTGTCGCGCTGAAGAAGCACGTCGACTGGCCCGGCTCAGAACTCTCTCGTCCCATTCCCGTGCTAAGGCACGTTACGACGCAAGACATTTGCCAGTCACCTTTGCAACAGGTGATCTCGTATGGTTGTGGACACCACTAAGAAAGCAGGGACTTTGCCAAAAGCTTCTAAGTACACCGGTCCATTCGTCGTCGTTAAAGGCTTGAGCGACGTCACCTACGTCATCGCAAAAGTGACAGCTGGCAACCGCCGTTCACGCAAGACGCAACTTGTCCATGTTGCACGACTGAAGCCCTGCACTGAGCGAGCCCTCTGACTTGCTCGGTGAGCTTCGTCTGGCCCCGAGGAAAATGTAACGCGGCGCTGGAAGAGCGCGAAAGAAGAACGAAGAAGAAGAACGGGCGCGAGGGATTTGGTGCTCGGCATCATCGGATCGTCCCTTGTCTTTTGCCTCCCGCTTCATTGACCTCATTGTAAATAAACCCATATCATCCGTAACAATATATATATATATATATATATATATATATATATATATATATATATATATATATATATATATATATATATATATATATATATTCGCTGAAATGTCTGTGCGAGTCAAAAGCCCCGAGACAAACACTTGGAGTACGCGGGGGGTCTGCATGGCCCTTGCCTAAACTTCGTGCTTTGGCCGCTCGGGCGCGGTCACGCACGCTTTGCTTTGACAGAGATCAGAAGACGGCTCATACCCTTCTAAGCGCTGTTCTCGGCGCTCGGTTTGCGACGAAGGTCGCTGCGCACGTTGCAGCGGCTGCGTTTCCTTACGCGGCGTATTCTTCAGTTACGCCGGGCTGGTTGCTAAAGTATAAAACTGTTAGCCTTACTTCACATAACATTAAAAATTGTTGCTATTGCAGCATTGCTTCACCCTTGATGCGAAACTGCGGCCTTTTTCTCTTCTGTTTGCCAACAAAAAAGAAAGTTGCCTCGTTTAAACGTTCAACAGAGACCTTATGTTTTATTTGCACATGGCTGCATAGATAGATGGCGTGACATATTCACCACCCCATCAGAATATACTTTAACGACTATACCACTGCATTCCTCTCTGCATGGACGACGACCAAGTGAAGTACGCGACTAGATATCTCTGCCTTAAAAGGTCATTTTTTTTCTTGGGAAAACCTGTACAAGCGATGAAAATGTTGCACCCGTGCTTCGCACAGAAATAACCGTCTTCGAAGCAGTACACAGAGCAGCGTCGTGGAGCCCGTACACACGATGTGTAACCGTTAGTGACAACATACATTAAAGAAGCCGCGAGTTCATAGCACACGTTCGTGGTAGGATCTGCAGAGGGTCATCAAGCGGCAATGAACAGCTTCATTACTGTCGCAAGACTGACACATACGGAACGCTACCCATTTCAAGGAGTGCGCAAAAGAGCTACCAAAGAATTTGACAACGAAGAATGCTTGTGCGGTAGTGTGGACGCTGCATGCTACTTCCCGTCTGCGTCGAAGAATCAAACGCTCGATCACGGAATTTTGAACCGCCACCTACGCAGGAATCATGACATGATGCTTAACCAATTCGCTCAATTGACGAATTTGAATGTCACTCCGGCTGAGTCATGCTCACAACTGATAGGTCACTTTTATTCTGATTACTGCTTAGTAATTCCCTTATTTGCTGCATTTCTTAGCGAACCTTTGGCACTTTGAGCGTTTCTATCTATCTATCTATCTATCTATCTATCTATCTATTATCTATCTATCTATCTATCTATCTATCTATCTATCTATCTATTATCTATCTATCTATCTATCTATCTATCTATCTATCTATCTATCTATCTATCTATCTAGCTGCCTACCTCTGGGGGCTCTCATGATCGCCTCTTTAACTTGGTGTAGACCAAAAATTGCATGAGAAGGTAAGAGGATTTGACGAATATGACTGTCGGGTCATGACATGAATAATGTGAAAATCCTGTCGCGTACGTCGGCAAACCCTTTCCTCCAGACACCCGTGGCACACACCCGTTTACCACGGTCCGCGTTGTACGGGTATGCGCCACAGGTGATTGCCAGTTTTTATCTACCCAGGAACGGCGAGAACACACATTGGTAATTAATATGCAGAGCATTAAGAAAAACCGACATCGGCAGCGTTGACCTCGAATGGAAAGAACAAAAACTAGGATCTCAGAGGAATAGAACCCAAGGATTCTGCGTGACAATCAGGTATTCTACCACAGAGCCACGGCAGGTCTAGAAACTGCTTCGGAAAACACCCAATGCAGGCGTAATGTCGGTGCAACATCAATTGTGGTTGTGGTGCTGGGTATATAATTGTGTAACAATGCAACAAACATGTCCTCCTACGAGAAAGGCGTCATGTCAGGTTAACGTCTCTGGTTCCAGTGTTGGCTCCGCTTTTATAGCAGTCTAATAAAGATTGCATTTGTATTCCCATGGTTCAGCAAGCTATAATGAAGCATTGCTCGACCCCGGAAGAATACATTAACGAAAGTTACGTATGATATTCCCCATGATTGCACCGTAAAGGGCATTTAGTTTCGATAATAGTGACGTATGTACTCTAACGTGGGGGCTGACGTTACGTCGCACCATAAGTTACACTTAAACGCCAGCGTTGCCGACGTGCCTGGTAAGCCCAATATGTGCACACAGCTACTACACTTACAAAATCACCTTGATCAACCTCGTAACGCTTGGCTCAAAGCCATAAAATGCAGCGTAGAAGTACTCGCTGACTGCTTCGCATGAAACCGATTCCCAGAAAGCATGGGATCTGCCGAATTTTTATTTGGAGCAACAATCCGAAAATGTTTAAAATTCATGTCAGTACCTCTTTAACGAGTAGGCCGACTACGTCACGGGACTCTGGAGTGCTCTTCGAAATCGAAACTGCCTCAGGTCCTAACATACGAGCATATAAATAAACATTCGTCTCGCGCTGGGGCAAATGAGTTTCGTTGCCGTTAGTAACGAGACTGTCGCCACTGATTGGGAGAAAAGAAAGAGGTTCAGAAATTTGCTGTCGCCCCTTCTTTAAGACATGCACGTAGTTGTACTGTGGTCACGGAAAAGCGCGCGCGTTGTTCTTCACTCCCGCGTACAGGAAGCATCGACAAGCCTGAAGAAATCGTGACACTTGCTGGACAAATAAAAACGAAAATTTAAATAAAAAATAAATTACGACTGGATTCTGATAGCGTTCATGTCAGACCAGACTTTGCGGGCAGCAGCCAAATAAAAAAAAGCGTCACAAATGTTCCATTCTTGAAGCACTTTGCGCATGCGTGTGGGAGCGACATTGGTATAAAAGGCAAAGCCGCATGGTCGACAAGTAACAGCGGTTTAACTCTGTGTTGGCAACGATTCGTGCGGCTTCTTCCCGCGGTGGGCACTTCGCGTCTTCCTGCAGATGTACTACGTGGACGACCGATTCACTGATCGAGCATTTGCGTATCGGCATGGCTTGGTGTCTGCGTACCAGGAGCCAGGCCTCATGGTTCTACCAACAGCGCTCTAAGTGAAGGTGAGTTATGCGTTGTAATATTTTCGCTGGAGCAGTCGTGTTTCGCTGCAGGTGGCAACGAAGTTTCATTTGTTCAGACTAAAGTGGTAATACTGAAATTTGACATTAGCACAAAAAGCCTTCAAGAGTAATAACAATTCGTCGGGTTTCACGTGCCAGAACCACAATATGAATATGAGGAACGCGCTTCAGTATAGTAACGGAGAACGGGCCAACAAAAAAGCGGCAGATAGTTACTCTCGCAGAGAAAGAAATCTGATGATGAGAGCAGTGCTTTAATAATACGCAGTAGTCCTGTTATTCTTTCATTTATTTGCTCCTGCGAAGAACTTGGGACGCTTCTTTCAGCTAGATCGGCTTCCGTCGACACCTAGCATGTTGCCGTCCTATACATCACAAAGCCTACCGAGTAAGGTAACTTGAGCGCGATACCGTGTTGCGTTCACTTCAGTTTTGGTCGAAGGCAGCGCCGTGACTTTTGTACTGGCGTGGTTTCCTTTATATGGTGCTACATATCTGTTACTACTGCCGATAAATGTAGCCGCACCGTTGGCAAACATTGAAACAATCTAACCCGTAGGTTCAGTGCCGTCGACGTTGCCGGCGCTGCGCTTCGAAATGATGTACATGTTTTGTACTCTGCAGCCACAGGCAAAAGAAGTCTGTGGACTGGAAGCTGCCGTTGACGTAGAAATGCAGGGCTAGCAAGACGTGTACGTCCACTGGTGAAGCGTGAGCAATCCCGTGGGCCGCTGTAGTCAAGGCTCCACTGCCGTGCGAAACGACAGGACAGATGGACTCGAAAACCTCTACTTAGCAGGTGCTGGTCGACGACTTCATCCAAGGCAAGGCACCAGAGAAAAGTGTGTTCTGTTCGGATCGAAGTGTGACGTCCACGTGCCTTCGCTGCCAGGTACAAGTCCTGTTTTCACCAGAGAACAGTCACAGCGCACTGCCAAAGCAGCCACATCTACAGCAAATGTCTCGGCGCGCGACTTCGGTTCGACCAGTTATGACTCCCGCATTACGGTATTCACAAGAAGGAGAGCAACGAGTTAAAAAAGAAAACGCCAAGCCCAGCGCCAAATGCTTAAAGCCCTCGTACAGCACCATCGCAACTTTGTAGGGCGAAACACGGTTATCAACGCTTTTAATCTTCTGTCACACGGGCACAGCCTCTTCACAAGTCTTGGAAAGTCAACACCGCACCACTGTTCACAACACACATCGCTTCAACTCGCGAACACTGCATTTGCCTGGGCTGCTCAGAAGAAATAGAAGCGCACGGGCTAACAGTGGCGAAGCAAGAATCAAATACAGAGCCGAGTTCATGCGTTACCGTTACGAGCACGGAATCACTCAAGTAACGTGCCAAAATGCTGTCAATTCGAAATGCCGCACTGCACCTTACTGAGACACTGGAAAGCGAAGCCAAACGAACTGTTACCGACACTCAAAGACACATTGCAGGCTCCGCCAGTGCCATGTACCGTCGGTACAACAGCGCCGATCCCCGCTTCATAAACACACCGAGGCACAGGCTTCGCTACGCTTAACCGCCACACCAGAGACACTGCCGTCGGTCTTCACACGGCTTGCGCGCACCGAAAAAAGCAGCGGTATTCACAGCACATCCAGTCGAACGCTGAAGGAACTCAAGCGTTTGCGAAAAATCGCCACCGACACACACAGTTTACGGCGCCATGTTGTTCTTACAAACTGCGCAGCAGGGGCAAGCGCTAATGCGCGTTCACACTGACACATCGGCGGCTGAGAGCGCGCGGAATCCACTTCGGCGGCAGCGAGATCCGCCGGAAAATCCCTTTCCGCGCCGATCGGTCCTGGACCGATTTTTGCAGCAGCTGCCGCCCGATTCCCTCACCGCGAAAAAATCGGAACGCGAGCAGAACATTCGAAAAATGGCGGCGTGCTTGTTATATCGCAGTCGTCGAAGCCCGCAGCAACAGCGAAGTCTTTCGTAATCATCCTGTAGCTCTCGACAACTGCCAAGTGTTGTGGCTCATTCACACTGGGGAATCCGCCGGCC
This sequence comes from Rhipicephalus sanguineus, assembly GCF_013339695.2. Lineage (NCBI taxonomy): Eukaryota > Metazoa > Arthropoda > Arachnida > Ixodida > Ixodidae > Rhipicephalus > Rhipicephalus sanguineus. The sequence goes on from NC_051176.1 coordinate 153,179,445, forward strand.
ACAGCGACCGGAATTCGCGCGCCGCCGAAATTCAACATTGTTCACACGCTTAGCAACCGCACCGCCGAAACTAGGGCGCCTAGTTGTCATCGTTCCTTCGCGCGAAGGAACGCTGGCCATCGACGCGCTCTGCGTTGTGTACGCGTTTCGTTATGGCGAAGCGCATAAACAGGAGCAGGGTCGGTGAACTGCTGCGCCTGCTGGAAAGCAACTTTCTGGCGATGTCTGACGAGGAGAAACATGCATTCGCCGAACAAGAAACGGCGCTAGCAGTTGTGGTTGGTTCGTCCTGATTTTCAAGACGCGAGAAACTTGGTGAGCCGAGATGATGCTACCTGTTTTGCGAGATCGCGATGGTGTATTGCAAAGATGATAATCGCAACAACACTTGGCAGTTGTCGAGAGCTACAGGATGATTACGAAAGACTACGCTGTTGCTGCGGGCTTCGACGACTGCGATTTAACAAGCACGCCGCCATTTTTCGAATGTTCTGCTCGCGTTCCGATTCGTTCGCGGTGAGGGAATCCGGCGGCACCTTCCGCAAAAATCGGTCCAGGACCGATAGGCGCGGAAAGGGATTTTCCGGCGGATCTCGCTGCCGCCGAAGCGGATTCCGCGCGCTCTCGCCGCCGAATGTGTCAGTGTGAACGCGCCATTGTTGCGATTATCATCTTTGCAATACACCATCGCGATCTCGCAAAACGGGTAGCATCATCTCGGCTCAACCAAGCTTCTCGCGTCTTGAAAATCAGGACGAACCAACCACAACTGCTTGCGTCGTTTCTTGTTCGGCGAATGCATGTTTCTCCTCGTCAGACATCGCCAGAAAGTTGCTTTCCAGCACGCGCAGCAGTTCACCGACCCTGCTCCTGTTTCTGCGCTTCGCCATAACGAAACGCGTACACAACGCAGAGCGCGTCGATGCCAGCGTTCCTTCGCGCGAAGGAACGATGACAACTAGGCGCCCAAGTTTCGGCGGTGTGGTTGCTAATGGTGTGAACAATGTTGAATTTCGGCGGCGCGAAAATTCTGGTCGCTGTGGCGGGCGGATTCCCCAGTGCCATAAGAGAGCCCACAAAAAGCTCTTGCGCGTTTTTCACGGCGAGATAAAAATTTCCCTTATGTGTGAGGGGGAAGATATGACGAACACGACAGGCGCGCGATGAAAGAAGTGTTTTGTCACGTCATAAGTTGACCTGATGTAGAGAGTACTACTTCCCAACCAATCACAAGCTGCGCCTCTCGCCCAAGCCGTCGTCTGCTAGCGTTTGTCGTCTGCTACGACAGGAGCCTGCAGCGGGGGTTTCGCCTTGGCTAAGGAATGATTTCCAGGTCAAGCTAGCGCTTCTGAGCACAAAAAAATACATATATGAATGGGTGAAGCCACCTTTAATTGATATTCTCACGCCAAGTTAAATGGCAGTTAATAATCAAAGGGACATGAATTCGGCAAAGGTTTGTTTATACTCGAGAATCGTTAGCATTCGCACATATTTTCGATGTCATTTCAAATTACTGGAGCCATTTCTTTGTGACTACTTGCCATATAAGCGTGTTCCGTTTCGGTTTCCGAACAGTGAAGGTCCAAAAGCTCGATTTGTTTGTGGTTTCATGCATAATCACGAACATCTATAATATGCTGTGATTTGCATTGTACGAGCCCGCTCTGGAGAGGCCCAAAGTGCATAGCGACAGCTGCATTTCGGAGATCGTGCCTATTGGGCAGTTAAAGCCACTCCAACTAGACATGTTTTGGAATCACATAATAGGCTTTGATAAAGGCTAACTGAAATGCTCCGCTCAATTTTATTTCCAATAGCATGCAGCTGATGTGCTCCTCTGAACCTCTTTGGTGGTAATTTCGACCAATGCTGCGTACATCATCATAAGCTGGACGTCTCATTGGAGGAAGTAGGACGTAACACAACAACATAACAAAAAAATGTTCACCAAATACCGCGCCGCTTCAGACTTCATCGACCATTCATGTAGAACTTTGGTTTTAATCCAACCACAAGCCTTTCCATGTATAAGTTTTCGCCATTGACACCCAATAGGCTTCTTTAATTACTTCGACTCCCAGCTTATTGGACGACTGCGGGTGAAAATACTGTCCATAGCGTACAAACGAAACAACACACGAAACTCAAAGCGCCGAAATGAATTAAAACGTACCAGCAATCATCAAGCAGCCTTACATGGCCGTGAATTAGCTCAATATCAGCCACCGCACCCAGATACTCGCCGCAGTTGCATGTTCTAAACAGCCATATTGTTCGTAAGAGTGGTCCAGACCACTCTTGGGATTTCCTCGTAGCCACGCTGTTTGTGCGCATTTTTTTGCTCCGTGAATCCACTTACGAGCCTTTTTCAGTGACGTCACCAAATATAACAACTGCATCACCATCGCTGACATGTTCCTGGACAGTCGCAGCGCGCTTTACCGCAGCAGCCGATGTGATAACGATGGCCTCTTACGACGTTTTTTTCGCTTCGTGAATCGACTTACGCGACAAAATTTCTCTTACGCGACAATTTGATCGTAAGTGAGTTTTGTGAATTCGGCCCCAGTTATACGGTTGTAGGTGAAGCAAATTTGTGTTTTGATTCCCCGTGTTCGTGAGACCTACTCGTCGTTGTTGAACGTTCACACTCGCGTTATACCGTTAGCGTTGCGCGGTTGGTTGAATTCAACTGAACTCGGCACATTGTCAGAAGTTCGGCGCCTGCATTTCACGCGTCGCGAAGGCTGCATTATCACGCCGGAACGGACGTCTGTGCATTGTCAGCAAGCTTTGACATCGTTCAGCAGGTTTGCTTTGTTTTTGTCACTTTATTAGGGTGGTATATATTTAAGCCGCTAAATATAACTGGCACTTAATACATGCTTTGCAATTGCAACCTTGAAGTAACCACCTTCTGATTTTGTACGATTTTCTAGCCGCGTTCACGCGGCAGGTTTTATACGCCTGTCAAGTCGATATCATAAAAAGAGACCGCAAGCATGACGCGAGAGCCGAAAAAACGAGGCGAGTAGTTCATCTTGCTTCACAGTGGTTAAAGCTCAGCTAGCTGCATCGCGTCTTAATCGGCGGGTGATTCTCCAGCGGCACGGAGGACTTGACTCAAACCTTCTCAGGAAACAGTGACATGGCCGTATAATTTTTTTTCGCACGCCGCAAACGTTTGTTCACAAAAGTACACGGCTGCTACAGTAAGCATGCCATATAAGAACAACAATCATATGATTCGTAGTCCACGCCGCAGAACATCGATAGCGTGTACGGCTTCATTTCGGAGTGCATGTGGACCATTATTCATCTTTCACATGACAGAATGAGACTTACCTGGAGGTATACGTCCTACACGGTGTAATCGCCACTTGGGAAATGCATTTCGCTTTCAGTCGGGCGTCATTGTCGTCGATCGTCTCCTCTTCACCGTTAACGCGATTGACGAGCCTTTCTTATTTTATCAAGTTCGCTTTTCGGAAGTGCCAGTGAAGCTTGAAGATCCTTTTGAAGCCGCACTGCAAGCGGTACATTGTGAGGCGCCGCAAGTGCACCGCGAGAGCTCTGCACGTGCACAGAAGCGAGCGGCAACGCGGTGGAGAGAAGGGAAATCGCGCGCTGCTTACACTCCAGTTACTATTTTTCTGCCAGAGATGGCGCTGCCTGTCAAGAGCAGCAGCGCCGCTAAGCGTTGCTTGGGAAGCCTATAAGAAGCGCGAGGGAGCTCGCCGACGACTCTTAAATGCGCCCGTCGCGCTCCTAGCGCCATCTTGCTGGTAATGAAGAAACGTTTATAAGCGCCCGCCGTCTCTGAGTCCGTCCAGCGGTAAAGGGTGTGTATATAACGCTCGCCGTTAGGTACGTGGAGAATCTGCGTTTCATGGCGTAGGGGTTAGCGCTGCTCGCTGCGGAGCAAGAGGTCCCTGGTTCGATTCCGCGCTTTGAAAGCATTTTTTCTGAATTATTTTTCTTTGGGGCTTTTGTATATATATACATACTTATACATATACGGTGCATGACGACGGCAAAATCCAGCCTAGACTGTCAATATAATTGCTATCGCAATAAAAGTAAATTCCAAACAAAAGAAAAGCTGCGTGCACATCACATTTTTCTCTCTTTTTTTGTTCTTCATTCTCCTTTCCGCTGACGGCTCCTCGCATTTGCCAACCGCTCGGGCCGTGTCAGCGCGGTGGCGAATACTCGCCGGCATGTCCCGCTACACTGCTGCTAGCGGTTATTGGTTGGTTGAGCTAGAGGACTAGGTTGAACCCCCTAGTTCCTAATAGTCAATCTTACGCGGTAACATGAATAATGGTCTCAAACAGCACCCGGGAGCGAAACTTGAGGCTAAATAGCGTTCATACAAGCGCAAATTTTGAAAATAGGCATTTATAGGCATTTGTAAGCATTTAGGCACGAACGCCAAAAATAGTTATTTATAGGCACTATAAAAACACTATAAAAGACCTTCTTAACCTCTAATTCATGCTCATGCATCAAAATGGCACGATAGGACCGCAAGGATCAAATAGACATTTGCCTAAAATCCGGTCTCTACTGATTATACTACGGTCGTATCAGCATTTTTATAGCGGTGCTGTTAAGCTTTTCGTTATGCCTTGCGGAGCCGACAAGAAACTATCATCAGCGGCCCGCGCGTTCTCTGTCTCTCTTCGTTTTCTTCTTCATGTCCTTAGTCAGTCTTCATGCGCAGTCAAGCCAAGCTATGCTAAGGTCAAGGCAATTAAGCCAATCAATGGCATAATCACGCTAATTAAGACAATGATGATTGCTAATTAGGATAAAAATAAGACGTTGCTAATTAAGACCCACCTAATTAGGACCTTGCTCATTAGAACCATGCTAATCAATATTTTGCTAGTTATAGCTGTAAATCAGGACCATTCTATTAGGAACTTCTAATTAATATTACGCTAATTAAGACCCTGCAAGTTAGTGTCATGTGAATGAAGACCTTTTTATAAGCAAGACCGAATTATAGTCTTATTTGGCGCGTTCCTAATTAGCAAAGTATTAATTATTGATGATCAAACTAAATAACACATCTTAATTTCGTGTATCCTTAATTTACACAATTTAAATATCAGGATACTATTTAGCACGTCCTAATTAGCATGACTTTAGTTAAGAAAGCTGTAATTACAATGTCCTTAATTAGTATGTTCTTAATTAGCTTGATATTAGCATGGCATGACTTAATTAGCTTGATCTTTGCATAGCTTGGCTTTTTTCATTGAAATAAAAAATAAATGAAGGTTTATTGACTTGACTAAGCATGAAGACTGACTAAGACATTGAAGAAGAGAACGAAGGGAGCCAGTTCACACGCCGGCCGCTGATGCTGGTGGCGATGATGAAATGAACTTTATTTGGTCCTGGAGAACCCCGATCAGACAGCCCCCGAAGGGAGGTCCGCCGCAGTTGCTGGCCGCGCCCACGCCGGTACTGGAAGACTGTGGCCCCCCGCCCATTTCCAGGCCTCCTGGACTGCGGAAAGCTGGACGCTATAAGAACGTGTTGAATGTGGTGGTAAAAAACTTTACTATAAAAGAGAGTGTATGAGCCTCTGAAAGGGCACAACAGACTAGGTGACATCCTCAGTCCAGGACGTTATTGGACAATACCGCTGCTTTTGCTCGAGCAATGAGGGCTTGTTGGGCCCCTATTGGGAGGCGACGCTGCTTAGCTGCTCTGATGCTGAGTTTATTGTCGATTCCGCACGGCATTATGAAAAGCTTAACAGCTCCGCTTTAAAAGTGCCGATACGCATATATAATTAGCGGGTGCAATCACATCCCATTCATCTGAAGCACGACCACTTGTCCTTTTTTTTTATAAATTGATGACAGCGTTCAGACAAGAAAAAAAGGATAATAGCGGTGCTTAAAAGAAGCGGGGCTCGTGTGCGCTTCCCGGGAAATCCTACAGACGACAGCTTGGCAGGACTGCTTGTAGCGCGGCATACGCGTATTCTCGTTCGTTTCGCCGGTGCCCACCGTTGTACAGCGCTTATCAACCCGGCGGTCGATGCTCGCGCGTTCAGGTTAAAAGAATGGGCGGCTGTACTACTCTTTGTCCTCGTCAAATGTAGCGGTATACAATATTTTAAATAAGAATAACATTTTAAATATTTTAAATAAGAAATTCCAGATGTCGGTGTCGTTGGTTGTGATGAGAAATCAGCGTTGTCCGTGAGCGAAAATTCGATAGATGCAAATAAATAAATAATAAAAATTCTTTGGCCCGAGTTAGAATCGAACCCAGGCGTTCTGCGCGTTCTACCACGGAGCCGCGCCAGGGCTTCACTGCTTCGTGAAAAAAAAAAAAAACCGGCAGATCCCACGCATTGTGGGAATCGATGTAATGCGAAGCAGCCAGCAAAGAGCTGCATACATCGTCTCGTCTTTTATGTGAATGAGGAAAATGCCTGTCATGGTTTGCATGCTAACTCCTATTATTTATGTTCGTCACACATTTACGTCCCGCAATACCAACCTCGGGGTTGATCAAGCTAGCGAAACAGCCGCCAGCGCCCCATGAGCGTGGCACGTAAGTCATGCTGTACATGACATGCGTGTCATGATTTTCATGTTAACTCGTGCTATTTATGTTCGTTACACAGTCACGTTGCAAGATACCAATTTTGGTGTATATAAAGCTAGCGAAACGGCCGCCAGCGCACCATGAGCGTGGCACGTAAGTCATGCTGTACATGACATGCGTGTCATGATTTTCATGTTAACTAGTGTTTTTATGTTCGTCACACAGTCACGTCGCGCAATACCAATTTCGGGGTAGATCAAGCTAGTGAAACGGCTGCCAGCGCCCCATGAGCGTGGCACGCAAGTCATGCTGTACATGACATG
>NC_051176.1:153897040-153932040 GCF_013339695.2 Rhipicephalus sanguineus
TTTCGCACTTTGCCAGGTGGGCCTGTCAAGTGGCACTCCGTCTGCTTATTTCGGATGGCCCGACTCATAGCGGCAAGTTATAAGAAGGAACTGATGGGATTGCTTAAGCGTATACATAATACGCGGACAAGCGAGCGGGAGGTCCCACAAAGTGCTTGTGTGTGTCCACTGGCTTGTTCCCGCATCTAGGATGTCTCAGAAAGATGGCCGAACGAGTCTTGCGAATGAATAGCATCGAGAATGAAAGGAGGAGAGAGAGAGAGTGGTGATGAGAAAGAAATGAGATAGATGTTGTTACCAATAAAAATTGAAGAAGTCCGATTAGCTCACGGCCTGACATGCTACTCCAGGTGTGGTAAAAGTCACGATGTACGGAATCGAACAACTACTAATAATTCGCACGCAATCAGCCTGGTATGAAGCCTCAATAGAGCCCGTAGTTTCCAAAATATTAGGAGGGCTTTCGTTCCACGCAACGTACGCGCAAGCATTGGCCCATGCCAGCAAATTAATAATATCTGGGGTTTAACGTCCCAAAACCACGATATGATTATGAGAGACGTCGTAGTGGAAGGCTCTGGAAATTTTGACCACCTGGGGTTCTTTAACGTGCACCTAAATCTAAGTATACGGGCCTCAAACATTTTCGCCTCCATCGACATGCCAGCAAATAAAAGCAATTTTGAGCTGGAGTCATGGCACAAACGCAACGCAGCTTTCGTAGGTCGTCTGTGCGATGAATATTGACTGCGCTCATATAAAAGATGAAACACGCCCTCAGAAACACTGCACACTGAGCATATCGACGGTTGTGGAAACTCAAGTTTTCATTTAAAGTAGTTGATGTGAGCCACGTTGAGCTTGAGGCGATAAGGGCGTGCTCGTCTTGTCTACTCAAGCATCACGGCGTGTTCAACTCGCAAGATGAGTAAATTTTGTAAAGGGATCGAACGTTCGTACGGCATAGCGTCACATATGACGCTGTAACCGCAACACGACAAGCGGAGTTAAAGTCACAGTATGGCAGCGAAAAGAATCAATACATTACACACGGGCCGTAATGTGATCGCCATGTATACTCAACGAAGTCGCACAGTGCCTTCCAGTATTTAGCAACCATGAGTCGACTGTTTCTTTTTAATCACTTGCCCAGCCCAGTTCACATTTATGCACCAAGTGCCACATGGTCATGCAGGATTCATTTCATGCATGCTCTTAAGAGACTAGAACGTGTGAACGGCCTAGCCCTGCATGTGCGTGATGCAGCTGAGATAAATCGGAAATCACGGCGATTATGCAGCTGCAAGTAACCTACTCTTGGGCTTTCATTAGACGTTAGCCAGGCAATGACGCACGAAAAAAAGATTGTGGTATTTGCATCAAACAAATCATTACTTCTGAATAGTTCTAACAAAACAAAACGTGAAAATAAATAGTTGTGACGAAACGCGAGATAATAAATTCGTAGGCTTCGCTACCAGCAACCTACAATCACTGACGAAGTGCGTGCGTTTAGGCACTTTATCGCCACCACGATGTCACAATTGCAAAATATCATAAACTCTGCATTTGTGGCATCGAGTGACCAGTGTGAATGACCACCACTAGACACACATTGTAGGCTGACGATTCATATAAACAACTTTTGTTCGAAAAAGCCCGTGTCGACACGCATTTTTTAAGCACTTTCCGGCAGAATTAGTGCCTGCTCGAGAAGAGAGAGAAACAGAAAGACATGCAAAAGATCATTAAAGTTATTCTCAGAACACGGTTCTCACCTCCTACGTCTTTTCTTGCAAACATGTTGACGACGGCTACGCACTTTCCAGCCTTCTCATGCTCCTGCAATCTGTGTGGAACGACAGTAAATTGGCTCAGCACAGCAGCACGCACCCAGGTCAAAAAGAAAATATCGCTAATATTATTTTAACGCGTCAGTCAGATCACGACGACAGGGCTTATGTGGTCGCCATCGAGATATTCTGCAGAAATATTATGCAGAAATCATAACAACCACAGCCTACTAAATCACACAGAAGGCTTAATCTCCAGAAAGCGATATTTACTGCAACTAAATTATGTCAAACTCTCTGCACGTAAACAAAGTTAGCGGAGCATAAATGTGGACGTACTTGCTGCATTCATCATCATTTATGGTTTCAATTTCTAGTGGCCATGTTTTTTTATGTTTACTGTTTACTTTATCCGCGATGTTTACTGCATAATTTCATAGACAATTCTTCTTTGCCTGTATTACGTTTCCGAAATTGTATTATGCCCCCCCCCCGTGTAATGCCGACTGGCACGACCAGTGCAACTCAGCACGACGATTGCAACTGCCGCAGAATGAACAGCAGCAGCAACAGTCTGCAAGATATGACGAATAAAAGTAACGTCCATAAATTGTTGCTCCTTATTCCGAATCGTCCCCATTTAAAACATCGGCGTATGAATGTTTGCTCTGCTGTGTGACTAACCTCGATATTTGATCACCGATTCGTGGAAGTGTTCTTTAACTAGACCGGATCTGTGCTTTCTCTCGTGCGTCACCTCTTCCTATTGTGTAGTGACGACGATTCCCGTGATTGTGAACTCAAACAAAAGCCTTGTCGTCTCAATACAGCTATAGGGAGCACACTCTTCGAAGAAGACTGAACCTTGGATCAGGTAATTTGTCTTACAACGTCCCTATGCTCAGTCCACAAAACACGCTTGTTTTCTTTTTTTTTCTTACCACGAATGTGTTATTCGGACAAGTTGCGATGAGGAATGTTCAGCCCAAAACGACTGTTCGAATCATCCGCTCCATATGCGGTTGAAAAGTACTCTAGAGAACTACTGAAAATACTAATGGTCGAAGAAATATTGGACATGTACAGAGAGATATGTAAGTAAAATTAGAAGTGCGTATCATAATTAGGCGCCTTGTGGAATATTACAGAAGCTCTGTAAGCACCCTTAATCGCGCACGCTGTGTCGCTTAGTGCTGTCAGAGTTCGATTAACACGTCGAAGTAAATTCTACTTTGTGGGTGCTTTCGAGGACTGTAGAAAATATCAAATTTGTACTGACTGCTGTTTCGCTAGATGCTTTTCTGGAGGCTCAAACGTGCACATAATGGGCGTAGCAATTGATGCAATTCTATAAGAATAGGTTGTACATTAAGTACATGATGGCGAAAAAATTTCGAAGTTGAAGATACATGAGATTTCCAAAATGATGTCGAAGAAATTAAAACATTTGTTCAAGCAGTGTATAAACTCTTGACAATTGGTGTTGTGAAGAGACAGCTCGACATTTCTGCTAGAAACTTTGAACACATACATAAAAGAGCATCCATTTCTGGTATAAAGTGTTGAAAAGGCTTTCCTGAATTTAGAACGTTAATTTAGCAACGTTAATTATATACTGTCACGCATTTAGGACCATTGATTTGCGCGCAACAGCTGTGGCTCGGTGCAGCGCGTATCGGTGAGAAGGGCGCGAAAGTTGCTGGTTCCTGTAAAATTCCACAGGAACTATGCAAATGTTCGTTGACAATAAAGTGCCATGAGTATACCAGGAGTTCGCCGTGCACCCGTGGCCTCTTCTCTCAATCTCTACTGACATTTCGCTTATGATTCTGAAATATCACACAAGTCTACTGGCTTTTATTGCGTTTTTATTTTTGAAGCCCGTTGTATTTTATACTCAATTATCGCAACAGGAGCAGGTGAACGGAATGCCTGCAGACTACATCCTGGTTTCCAAGTATGCGGGACGGCTAAAACTGCTTCCGCATGCGAAAGCTCATTGATGGTTACCGTTGTTCATGAAACAATGTATTTTATTCGTCGAAAACTAGCGAAACAATCCTGTTTTCTCTGGAAAGCGGCACATGGTTACGACACGTCTCTACAGAATGCGTCATCACATTACTGGGAGGCACACGCTTAAGCCCACGACATTTTACGGGAGTACAAGTGCTAAACCGCAACTACGAAAAACACAGATATCCAACTTTCCTGCCATACTGATATTTCTTGAAGCAGACTGGTATTAAACAAGCAAAAACTTTTTGGTACACTTTTCTTCTCCGGGTGTCTTGCTGTGCCGCCCTCTCTATCAAAATTAAAGCCGAACAGTCTGACCAACTGTTATGCTTTAAGATAAAATTCAAATATGGCTGTACTATTGTACAACACTATGCATCGAAGCATTCACAGTGGACTAGAAAGAAATTCCTATTTTCCTTTCTACTTCGCTGCAAATGTGTATGTTAAACCAATATTGGTTTAGAGCGTTCCACAAAGCTCTCTCGCGACAGCATGGTGAGTGCCTAAGACAATGCATCAAAACAAAGATTCAAATGATAACTTCTTTCTTAAATCAGTTTCAAACAAACTTAAGGGGGTTCATTGCAAGCACGTTCGTAAAAACAGGTTATTTAAGGCGGCAAGCGAAAGGCGACGTTCAGTCGAAATAAATCGTGGTGAAAGAGAGATTCCGAAATCCCGTGCACAATACCCGGAAACTCTCGCGCCGCCGGCATGAGAAGCGGCATTCGCTGCGCAAAATGTTCTCATGAGAAAGTTTTTGCGTAATACGTTGCGCCTGGTCGTATGCAAATGTTATTCCTGATCGAGAAAATAAACCCGTGTGTCCCACCTTAGACCTCAAGACCTTGAAGCCGGAAGTGAACTTTTCACTCAGACGAAAATAGGTGTTAGCTACAAAGAGAGCTTTTAGTTTCTTCCACCCACACTTTCTTGTTTTTTGTTTTTGTTTTTTGTACGAAAGCTGTGCTTTGTAACAAAAGCGCAAACCAAGAAGTCCTATAGAGACAACGGGATAGCATGACCGAAAAACCGCTCCTAAAGGAACAAATCTACATACGACGTGCCCAGGTGGTGAGATTGCAGAGCAACAAGCAAGGCAATGTCTGGAAGCAAACGAATGGCCTAGAACTGGCTGCACTGTAAGTTCACGCATATGATGGGAAATCCTAAAGCTACACGCGAGGCGCGTAGCGACAGCGCGATGCCACTGCGAAACGAGGAGCAGGTAGCGACTTTTTTTAGTATCGTTCTTCCGTATCTCTACGGTGAGCAGAACAGTCGGGAACTGTGCGGAAAACATACGAAAAGCGAGGCCGTGACGACAGCTCCAAGTGGCGACCCCTTCATCAGCGCGTAAAAATGTAGGCAGCAAGAAGAAAAATGAATGAAGATGCTCACCTCTGGGTTCCCAAGTTCACAGAAATGTGAGGTTATAAAGGGTGGGGTAGACGAGAGCCCACCAAGCGGCCTACAGGATAAACATGGCGGCCCGCTAAGGACTATGTCCCACGGAAACTGCGAACTTTTCAGCGAGCCGTGCTCCTTCCCGCGTGTCTCCTGTCGAGCACGGGTTTCAAAGCGTCGCGTGCGTGTCCCGACGCTGGTTCCGAGCGATCCGAGTTCCGTGAACTTGCTGCAAATCGAAGCACCGCCGCCACCGCTCTGGAGCCAAACAACGTTGAGGGATTTTTTTTTTTTTTGCCCTCTCTCCCGTTCGCGTGCTCGTTCGCTTGTAATTATTTCTTTTTCGTTTGTTATTCTCTAGTCGTCGTCACTTTTGCACTGCGCATGCTCTTGGAACAGCCAAAAAGGTGCTAATTTTAAACGCGCCACCGGTGCCGCCGAGGAAGCAGTATAAATAGCAGCCGGCGAGCTCGCGATGTCTGGAACCTCGTAAAGGCACCCGGCGAAGGTCCCCTCCGGAGCACCTAGCCGATTCCTGAGCTCTTCCCAGAGACCACGTCTTCCGCCGCGCCCACTGGCGACCGCCTCGCGACGCTTGACGTTCCTGACGTCAAGCGACCAGCCACGCTTCGGATCCTCGTGCGTCGGCGTCGGCTGGGTCAAGCTCATCGGTCGTAGAGGGTTCCTCGTGCGCGGCATTTGCGAGTGGCGAAAGGCCAGCGACTAGCGTCAATCTACCTGACTACCTCTGCCTCATATTCATATCAAGGGCGCAGAAGGATAAGCCAAATTTATGCGCTGTATGTTCGTAAGCTTGTCTCTATACTGCAGTCTTCGTCACTATGTTGCTGTTGCTTTTAACCGCAGAGCTGTTTAAGCTCGGAGAAGCTGTTGGCCGCGAACAGAAATTACCATCATCATGGACCGTCACGCGTTCACTCGTCCTATTCTTCCTCCCTCTTTTTCATCTTCTTCGCTCCCAGAGCGCATGCGCCGATTCGTCCGGCGAGGGATGCAATAACTCTGATGGGCGAGAGAACGAGCACAGAGAAAGAGAAAGAAACAGATAGAAAGAGAAAATTCCTGGCGAAAATAATTTCTTGGTGAGGCGGGATTCAAACTCGCGTAACCACGATCCGAAGGCGAGCATCGTAACCACTCGGCTATCCAGGCACGCTGGCAGAGCATAGCATAGCCTTGTATAGCAAGGGGGTGGGAAAGGGAAGGGGGGTGAGGAGGAGGAGGAAAGAGGGTGAAGCACAGCAAAGCCATGTATAGTATAGAGAGAAAGAAAGAGAAGAAAGACAGAAAAAAGATACAAAGACAGAGAAAACATTAATTAGAAGTAACAGACAAGAAAGACAAGGAAAGTATAGGGGATGTTATTTGTAGTAATTATGGTGTAAATGTGAAGACAGTAAAGTGGACGAAAAGATGACTTGCCGCCGGCAGGGACCGAACCTGCGACCTTCGAATCGAAGGTCGCAGGTTCCGTCGCCTTCTCCAAAGTTTCAGGTTCTTTCACGGGTTTCGTCGCGTCGGTTCCGTCGCGAAGCCGTCGCCTTCTACCAAGGTTTCAGCCGCGGCAAATCGCTAAATTTCGATGCCAAGCTGAAGAAAGCTAAAATAGCTCGATTTCACGATCAGCTGACCACGGAACTAAATCGTTCGCTGGATTGCAGATGCTCACACAGCTAGCTGCTTGTTACCTCACGGTTCGTGAGTGCGTCAGTGTTGCCCGACTCTCAGACCACTCGCGTGTTTATAAACATATCCAATTATAGAGTAAGTGCTCGACGAAATGCGCCAAGTTTAGCCAGCTCATTTGTGAACGCACAAGGATTAAACCCCGCAATTCAGATTATGATCGAAAATTGGGTGTCATGGCCCTTTGACCAACTAAGGCCCCCCTCATTATATATATGGTCCATCGGCGGCAACGTTAGTAATGATGGGAAATTTCGTGCGCAAAATTTTGCGCACGAAAGTTCCCATCAGTTATGCACCATCTCGCCGATTGCAAGTTTTCTTAAACGTTAAACGTTAGTAATGCTTCTTGTTAGATATGTGTATGTTAGTTTTCTGATATATATATATATATATATATATATATATAATATATATATATATATATATATATATAGATATATATATATATATATATATTATATATATATATATATATAGCGCGTTTCACTTAACTTGCACCATGTATTAAAAGCTATATACGACGTGTGTCGAATTGGTCCAGTATTGTTCTGAGCCGAATGCAACACGTAATGATATTTTTTCCAATCCGCCCAGCTGGGTAATTAACAAAGAATACCTAATTACTTTTTAAAATAGTAACCCTAGCGAAAAATCTTCGACAGAAAAGCTGTAACGCTTCTTCAGCAACGTCGGATTATTTCATCTGTGCTGAGATAACGGCCCTGTTTAAAGTTTTTTCCAGCTTTTCTTTAGATTGCCCGAAATTAAGAAATATACTTGGCGCAAGTTAGCTGAAACACCCTGTATATATATAATGCATTACATAATGTCTACTGTCGTCAGAATACTTGACTGATGTCAGTTAGTTGCCTCAGAGAAGCGCTGACGTTTTACTTTTAGCTTTCTTTCAAATGTTCACCGCTTTGACGGAAAATTTGTTCGTAGCGTCGTGAATAAGTTTTGTACATATATAGGATTGTTTAAATGTGTTAAAAAAAACGTTGCGCATCATCAGTACCGCGTTGAATGGACCCGTAAGCGAAACTGTTTAAACGGCTTGATAGTCTCCCAATTCACAAACTTTCGAGTATTCCCTAGCAATCAGACATAAGCAATTACTGTTTCATGCCAAGCGAGCCATTTTTCGATATTTTGCGTCTGGAAACATATTTTACTCCATACCCTACTCGTCACCAACAACAATGCATCATTCCAATCCTTAGAACACACTTTGGGGGACAAATGCTACCATTTACCGTTCCGGTGTCATTAAATAAATTACTCCAAAGAAAAATAACAATTGAAAAATATAGTTCACCTGACATTACGCAAGCATTTTCATTGTGAATATAGATGCAACGTTAATTTATGCATTAAGGAAACTCTCAATGTATACTGCGTTCTGTGTTCGTGTATATATTAGATTGTGCCTTGTAATATGGGCAGTAAGGAAACTGTATAAGCATATTGTCATTTGTTTGTGTAGCACTGTTCATGTATATTTTGGCTTGTACTGCGCAAAATATTTCATGCTTTATGTTCAACAAACCGCGACCCTTATGTTCTCGTTGCTTAAATGCATCAGGGAGGCTCGGGTTATCCTCAAGTGGCAAACGTCACTTTTCTCCTGAGACCCCTGTAATCCTTGAGATGAAAAAAAAAATTAAATTGAATTGAATGAAGTACTTTTTTAGTAGAAACAAAAAGTTTGGCGGTATTACAATCTTGTAACACAAGAAGGCGTAGCTGACTTCACTCATATAAGACGAATGAGTCGCAACCAGAGTGTCGGAACGGAACGAAAACCCGAAAACGAAAAACGAAAAAAAACGATATTTTTGACCGGAACGAAAACGTAACCGAAACGTTATTTATTATTTCGTTCCGGAGTGAAACCGAAATTTTTTCAATCGTTTTTCGGCTCACGAGAAAATTTCGCAAACTGGAACAACTGAGCTCATGTAATGTGAGCATATCTCAGGGTCTGAGGTACGCGCTAGTATTAGCGCGTACCTCAGACAGGAAATCCAAAGCAAAGATATGTTGAAATTGTGCGAAAAACGAGAACAGTGGCAACCAGAGATGTTTATATTAACGCAAGTGGACTTTTGCGCGCCTGTCAAGCAGGCCAACGTGGAGAGGGCATTGTCGGCGCTGAAGTTGTTACAGCGAAAGCTGTTATGAGATCACAACAGCCGAGTTTTGGCTCCATAGTTGTCCGCGGCCGCCGGTGTACGTGACCGCTATCGCGTGGTATAAGAAAAACATAAATGAGAAACAAATTTCTAGGATCCGGAGCCCTCTGCGTGGCGGTCGGGTCTTCCACCACCGTGTCACGCTGGCGCTTACCACTCCATCGCAAAAATACTCTACACAGGCGTCCATGTCGGGCAAGGAATCGCGTAACATATGTAATATAGCGTGGCAGAAGAGTAAAATAACAACCAGTCATCACACAATGCTAATAGCGCAAAGACTGTGTGGTTCAATGCTTCCCACCAGTGTTGCGGAGTTAACACTCCTGAATTGGAATGACTCCGGAATCATTCCACATTTTCGCGACCCCGGAATGGAATGGGGACAACGGTCGGAGGAATGGAATGGGAATGGAATTACATCTTCTTTCGAAAATAGAGGACGTTTTTGTCTACGTGCTGTTTTTCAAGCTTCAAACGTTAGTATGTCAGAGCCTCGCAAGTTAACACTGAAGCAGTATTTTTAAAATGGCTTAGCTGATTACAAGCATGGTACATTTATAAGCAACGCGCCTTCTACAAACGGAGGCATAAGTTAGTGTACAAACAAATGCATTGTCCCAGCAGATACCGAAGGGAGAAACAAATTACCCCTGCGCGTTGGTTCTCATTGATACCCCCACCCGAAAGTGGCGAATACTCTATGCACAGCTTGATCTTTATCTCACGAGCAGTTTAGTACCTGACACACGTAAATAACCTTTGCGACAAGGAAGACATTGCATACCTGCGCACAGGCGAACACAGAAAGTTCTCCTCACCCCATCCATGCTTGCGAGGCGCGCTTGACAAGCGTGAGTGCTGACGGGCAGTGCGGCCCAGTGCTCCGTATTCAATGCAAAGGCGCTTTTGTCAGCATAAAAATACGCTATGTCGTCATTTTAGCATTAACAGATTTAAGCTTAAACAATATTGAAACACCACCATTCGTTCAAACATGTTGACCACGCAAATACTATCGGTAGCGGGAGGACTGCCCCTATGGGAATTAGTATGGGTGGTTGTACTACACGAGATATGTCACGAAGCTACTATTCCTCGACATTGGCAATGTGTTTTGCGTACTTTTGCAGTTCTTAATGCATTTGATGACATCAGCTTTAGGGGGCGTTCATTCTTAACTCGATAAAATTATCAAAACGCCTTTCCTACGTTGAGGAATTACAGGAATGGAATCGGACTGCCAGGCCATTCCCTGAGTGCCAATGGGCTAAGTTTTTTTCATTCCGAGGAATTGAAAGGAATGGAATTGCGGCAAGTTCTAATTCCCCGGAATGGAACTGAAATCGAATGGAGGCGCCCATTCCGCAACACTCCTTCCCACCCACTGCAAAGTGCTCAGCCATAATTCTTCATTATCAGCCACAGCAAAAAGTGCAGATAATGCCTTACAGACGTGTAGCGGGCACCGCGATTCTTCGAAGAATGAAGAAAAATGGCATAGTGGGAACTTCGCTACTTCAGAAAAATTGCGACGATTTATGACGTAGGTGGTACGTTGCATGTTTACTTGTATTAGTTGTCCCAAGAGATAACAACGGGCTCTACAAAGTCCGCTCTTCTAGCTTTTGCTGTGACTTTCTGCGTGTTTCACGCAGGCCTGGCGATCTTTTTATCAGAACAGCGGTCTCGCACATCAGGGAGTACACTCAATGACTTGCTGCTTCTGAGATCGTGCTCACTCCCTTGACACAAAGAATTAAGCCAACTAAAAAATTCGTATTTGTCTTGTGAGAAAATAAATACTATGACTTTGAAATGAATACTGGTTTGTGCTAGTCGGTAGGAATACGTGGTTAAATTACTTCCGCACCTCTGAAGAACGTGTTTTACCCTTGTCCCACTTTCTTAAGAGGAGGGCAAGCAACTACATCACAAATCCAATGTTTTTGTTAATGATTGCCTCACCTTTTTCATACTTTCTTTTTTTATACAAAAAAAAAACCGTTACGAACCGTTACGGAACGTTTTTTTTTTTTTCGTTCCGGAACAGAAACGAAACGGAACTTTTTGCAGTGAAACGAAACTAAAACCGAAACGACAAACATTTCGTTCCGACACCCTGGTTTTTACAGACAGCAGCGGTCGTCTCTTTGCTGGAGAGCTGATCCTGTGCGCCTCTCGAAATTCGTCATCCCTTTGCGTCGCCACACTGAAACACGCCGCGAAGACCTTGCCTTCTTCATACTGAAGACGAGCGTGTAAAACCGCGCTCGCCGCACTGGGCCACGGTGCCCAATACAGTGGCAAACTTGCAGCGTATAGTACAAAAAGCAGAGCGTAGTTCTGACATCTGTTGGCCGACTTACACGTTATTAGTGGCACGAGCACCGAGTGACACTCTTCTTTCTCTCCCAAGCACTTCCGGGCAGGCACTTACTTCCGGTTTTTCGAATATTCACAAAAGGTCTCGTAAAAAAAAAAAAAAAAAAAAAAACTGGCACGAAATCATTGGTTCTGGTTGAAGTTGATGCAGTTACATTGGACACACGGGATGTCAGAGCATAAGTTTACCTAATATAAGGGCCAATTAACTGTCAGGATAATTAATGAAAATTAATTAAGTTAGCTCACTGAAAGAACTGACGGTTTTTGTTGTGAGCAGCTGGAATCGTTGCGGCACCTGGCGGTTCAGGCCTCAACCAAGAGCTTCTCTTGCACGTGGCGCGACGAAACACGAGGTTATGCAAAGAATACACCGGGGCACACGAACGTCGACGTGCGAGTGCCGCTACCAGACACCTAAGTCAAGGATCAGGGTCGCCTCCAATTTCTTTACCTCAGAAACTAGACATTCCTATACGTGAGCCCGCTCCCGTTGAGCTGAAGACGCATCGGCAGCCCGCATAGAGCCGATAAGCTGGCGAGAAGAGAAAGGGGGTTCTTCTCCGTTGATAATTTCAATGTACATGCACAACCTTGCAGGCTCGGAGAAATTTAGCGTAATTTAGAGCCACTGTGACTTAGTCTATCTGGATCGGGTTGAGTCCAACTTCTTAGCTCATGGCTTGGGCGACTCGTTGCTCGCATAGTCTGCCCACCTATAGCGTTTACATGGCGTAGCACGCAAGCATAATCCCGAAAAGCCCACTGGGCCCGCTTTTGTGGATTACTCGTGTGAACATTATGCACCTACAAAGTGTCGTATAGATGTGTTCGCACTTTTAAATGAAGGCGACAGACGAAATTTTTATGCAATTTATTTTCATACATGTACATAACCGTGGAGAATGTTAGGCTTGACGAAATGATGCGCTAAACAGCGGCAATAGAATACAAATTCTGGAAACATAGCCATGACAAACCTTGCTGTTTCCAAATGAGTGCTCACATATGAAAAGACGCTCTCGTTGTTCTTGTCACATTGTCCCATATAGGCAACAGTGATGACGGTGACGGTGGTATCAAGCAGCACGGCACCAATGAAAATACCATTCACGAATCGAACTACGTATGGGCCGTAACAATCCAATGATTCAAAAGCCACACGGTCTCTTATTATGCATTCGCCTAAGACGACTGGAGGGTGACAGTCATCTTCTTGCTATTGCTCCTCTTTGTTTTTTCAGTCGATTGAATTGATGTGTCTTCTTGATGATGTCACATCTTAAAGGGACACTAAAGGCAAATAACAATTTATGTCGGAGTGAAAGCTCAGTGTATGACAACGTCTAAACCGGCAATATTATAAACAGCAGTGCCCTACTTACCGAGAAATTAAGCTAAATGTATCACACGGCGTGCGCCACGAGTGGGACATTTTGGAAATGATCCCGATGACGTGAGAGCGACCGACTACAGTTAATCACTAGTAATCAAACTAGCTGCAATAAAAAAAGAACCTTCTGCGCATCAAGAGACGTAATAAAATGCTGCTTGTTCGTTTTTGTTTGATTCATGGATAAAACAACCTCTGTGGCGTTGCCATGGGGAACGGCGCTCGTGGTTCAAAGGTTCCGTTTTCGCCGAACTGCGCTTCGCCCGGCGCCCGGTTTCGCTCACGCGGTCGCGTCTCAGTGGTAGTTTCGGTATCGCGTAGTGCCGCGTGTGTTTTGCCCGATCGTGAAAGTCGCTCTGACAGAAAGTTCGACAAAATGCCGCATGCATGTGATGTGGCCGGATGCCCGAATGGTGCACGCCGCCAGTGCACGCCGCCCCGCAGTAAAGGCGGGCAACGTTGGACACGGCAACAGTCACGTCAGAAAGACCTCTTTCAGGCGGGTGATTTGAAGTGCGCTAACGCGATGCGGACCACTAAAACGTGATTTTATTTCAAAATAAGCACTTCCTTGGCACAAAAGTAGCATTACGAGGTTTCTGGACCGCTATTTCAACTATCAACGTCGACCTAATATTTGCCTTTAGTGTCCCTTTAAAACCTCGTATGATTCATCCCAGAACCTCGCATGACGTCATACGACTTTTTGTATTATTCGTGTTCACGCCGCAGCTGCCGCCGCCGACGACGACGGCCACTTTCGCGTTTATGATGCATCTTAATTACTATCAATTACTTCTTCATTACTTTTTTAATTACACTCAGTGAATTCTTACTTTACTTTGTAGTGCTTTAGTGGAAGTGAGGCATCATGTATGACGTCATCGACTTTTTATACCATTCGTGTTAAAGCCGCCACCGACGGTCACTTTTCGCGTTTCAGGAGGCATCTAATACTGCCGCCTTAATAATGACGTGAGCTACATAGTAACGAGGATCCATCGCAAGGGGTCCTGTATCGAACCGATCCTTTTCGCCAATTCAAAATCGCTCAAGCAGCGTCTCACCCACGATCGTTGACACGAACGTCAAGTTCGGGCGGCGCAAGATGTAGAATGGAATATACGTATTACATAGTTCCTACATTGAGACGGTCCGGCTTGGTGTGGGTGCTTTCGGCGTCGAGTACCTGCATCATATTTTTTCCCCCTTCGCCGACGGTCATCCAGAATTCGCTCGTTTCGCCTTCCGGGGCTCCAATTTGCGCCGCTCCTTTGATGTCGCCCCACCTTAACCGGGCGCTTTTTTCTGCGCACTCCACCATTTATTATTCCTTCCCTAATTTTGTCGCGCACACTCGGAGACGTCGACGTGCGAGACTGAATAGGTAAGAAGCGTTGGCCGCATCTCGCACCGCAGGTGTGATGAAGGCGCCCAGTGCTGCCGCACTTTCGCTGACTGACAGCGGTCGGTGCCCGCGAGCGCGGAGAGGACGTGCGAAGTGACCGAGGCGAGGCGCCTTTGCGACCACGCACTGCTTTTCGCCGCTGTCGACGGAAACATAAATCACGACGGCACAGACTCTCGGAACCGCCGCGAGGAAAGAGGGAGAGAAAGAGAGGGGGGGGGGGGAGAGGCTTGGATGGGCGCTCGCACTGACGCCAACGATGAACCGTACCCCGTGCTTTCCGTCTCGCTGCGGGCGCTTTATGCGGCCATCGGAGTCGCAGCATATTTTAGGGCGCGGAACCAGCATAGCCGCACCTCTCCTAATTGCTAGCGCGTCTCCCAAAATGTCGCTGACGCTACCGGAATTCAGCAGCATAAAGGTAGCGAACTCTGTGCCATAAATGCTGTTGCATGGTTACTTTCTTTAACATTTCTTTAACGCATTTCTTTAACGGTTGTCGGCTCAACGATCGAGAAACAGGAGTCCATTTTATGAAACTTTTTTTCCACCTTGGCGATTTCGCTCAGTTATGAAACAAGAAGTTGAAGAGGACAGTGTATATGAGACGACGGACACTTCAGACGTTAGGAGTGCTATACGTGTGCGTGAAGTATATGAAGAACTTTCTGCCTATTCAACTCCACGCAACACGTTGCGGAAGTTCCACCGATCATCTCCTAGAGCACTCACCCGCTGTCTGTGGCCGAAAATGTAATACTATGTCTAACAATATTGAGAGTACACATATAAAAAAAAAACAAATCCTAGCCACTTGGTGGTGAGCAACTTTATTCAGAACTCCGGCAATTTCGTGGCCTGGGCCTAGGCCGCGCCGCGAGAAGGACCGAAGACCCTGTCTCCTCGCCACCTCACGGGCTTCCTGGATGGCCCACAATTGATCTTGCAGGCCTGAGCTGCGCAACGCGGCCGTCCACCGCGCCGCAGCTTCATCTGGAGAGACTGCATTTTCTTCGCCTATAACCGCACATTCCCAGAGAATGTGCCTAAGAGATGCGTGAGTCCAGCCGCATAATTTGCAGTTATCGTCTGAATAGACGTCTGGGTATATCCTCGTGAGATGGATGGGGTTGGGAAGGTCTGGGTTTGTAATTGCGTCCAATCTACCGCTTGGGCCCTGTAGAGTTTGGGGCTTGGCGGTGGATAAATACGCCTGGATTTTTGATAAAATTTTGTAATGTCACAGTATCTGGTCATTCTGTCCCTCTCTGTCCAGCCCTCCACTGGATTTCCATCCCCTGGAGAGGACCTTCCTACACGGGCGCGGAACGTGTTGCAATAAATATATTTTGCTAGTCGAACAAAACCACTACTTTCCGTGAGTTGAAGGCTAGTTAAATAAATATTTCTTTATTTAAATTTTCTTGCCTGTCTGAGGGCTTTCGTGAAATTGTTTGCTAAACTCTGCATTTATGTACTGCCCCAGAGACCAGGAAAGAAATGCGATCTCTATACCCATAATTTTAATATGCACGACTGCACGTTCATCATATAAGGTACCTGCAATTCTCGTATCAGCGTATTCATATATATCACAACCATAGATCGGTAAAAAAATTGGAGCTCACTCAGACTCACACAAGAAATATATTTTGCTCTGAGGACTCACTCGGACTCAGACTCAACGACATTTTCGTCAACCGGACTCACTCGGACTCAATCTCACTAGCACAGTACTTAGCCGGACTCACTGAGACTTAGGCTCACGGCTTGACCTGAGTCTGAATGAGCCTGAGTGAGTGGACTCATTGCTATTGGGGAATGCATACAATATATGTGAATGGATTCCTTGTGTATGTCCTGCGTACAAGAACAAAAGACAAAATAGTGTAAATCAATATAAGTGGATTTATTTGCATCTCCTATACATTAGTATACCAGATAGTCGCAATATAGTACAACCAATATGGCATGCCAATGTAAGGTTGCCGAAGTGAGGAGCTTACACTCAACCCCTCAGGATGACCCTAGCGAGCAATGTTCGCCCCCCGCCAACAACCCTTTGCCTATAATGTCAGCGGGCAAAGGTCGGCAAAAAAATTGGAGCTCGGTGAGACTCACTCAAGAAATATATTTTGCTCTAAGGGCTCACTAAAACTCAGACTCACCAAAATTTTCCCCAACCGGACTCACTCGCACTCAGACTCACAAAAATTTTCTTCAGCCCGACTCACTCGGGCTCAAACTCACCAAAATATTACTCACCCGGGCTCACTCAGACTCACGGCCCAATCTGAGTCTGAGTGAATCCGAGTGAGTCGACTCATGAGTGAGCTTGCTGACCTACGATCCCAACGTAGGCCTCATGTTACACGTCGACAAACTCGTTCTACAGCTTTCACAAGTATACAGTATGCGCCATTGTGTTCCTCAACTGCCATTTCGGTTCAGGACAAGAATGAGGGCGTTCTTTGTAGCGTTAGCTACACTGGCCTAGCCGAGTCAGTTTCGCGTGGATTCTCAAGAGCCGTGCTGCGCATGTGAGAGGATCAGTGATGTCACGCACGGGCGGCGGTGAGTCCCGCGCACTCCGCCGCCGCCGGTCAGCGCTTTTCCAGAGGAGTGGCGTCGTAGCCTTCGCAGACGTATTGGCGCCGGCGCGCGCGCAGCTACTCGCTTTCGCTGTGCAGTCGCCGTCTGGCACTGCGCTGGAGCCGCTTGATAGCGCCTCTGACTGGCGTTTGCCAGTGTGGTTTAGCCATGGAGAAGGAGAGCGCAAATGCTGCTCAACGGCGCAGAAGAGCGGAGAAGCTTAACTCATCGGATCCCGAAATAGTTGCCTGGCAAAATAAATATATATGTGCCACATAATACGTATACCGTGTGTGTGTCATTGGAGCAGCAGTGGGCATGATAATCAAGCTAGTCCTAGACAACCAGGAAAGCTGAGAATAATTAGCTGCACCTTTGCTAACGCTACGTTATCCTGGCATAGCCGAGCTAAGCCACTGCAACATTTTTTTATGATGAACAAAGAACTTCATTTCTGAGAAATCCGCTTGTATTCTATTAACCCGAATTCGCGACGTTGTTTGCCATCCGGACTATCCCGTCGCGATGCAATTTTACTGTGTCGCTTACTGTGGGCGTGGCATTTACGAATGCATGCTCTTGGCTCATTGAAATGGCTAACAGTGCGGCGTGCAACTTATGTGGCTGCGAGAAGACTGTTGAGCACATTCTATGCCACTGCCCATCCTACCAGACTCAACGACGTGTTCTAGGCGCCAAACTCCATCGTCTTGATGTAAGACCACTATCAGAAAACAAGACCCTGGGACCTTGGTCCATGGTTTCGTGCGTGTACAAGGCCACGAAAGCCTGTTGTGCTACCTGAAGATGACCGGACTTCACGAGTGCCAGTGAACTATCAGCGCGAGTTCGTGTTGTGTGTTGACACTAAAAGTTCATTTCTTCTTTTTCTTACTCTTGTTCTTTCTTTTCTATCTCATATATTATTCCCCCCTTCCCCTCGCCTCGTGTAGGGTATCCAACCGAGCACGTGCTTGCTTAAGATCCCTACGTGCCTTTCCCCTTCGTTTCTCTCTCTCTCTCTCTGGTATGAACATTTTTTTATAGCTTCTTGCTCTAAACGGGTTGATGATTATTATTCTCTTTCTTATTTTCAGAGTTTTATGTTTCACAAATTGATTATTTTTTCACATTTGAAATACATGCTTTTAAAGCACTTGATATACCAAGCCTCTCCGACGACAACCTTTCTCAGATCATTAAAAAGAAAAAGAACAACAATACATGGAATATTCGGGGTGGAATAAATAGCATTTGCTAAATTAAACTCAATAATATGTTATTTCGTAATCGATGTCAGCCAGCTAGTGCTGGGAGCGCAACCTTTTGATAAAAAATTTGTACCTCGATTCTGTATCGACAAATAACGACACATTAAGGGTTGTGACACGCATTCCAGTTGCGGTTTAGTTTTTCAGTTTAACCGAATTAATTAAGGAAGCCAACCAAGAGATTTAGGTAAAGATTACCCTAATTAGAAATTCTTACTTTTACTCGAAGATTATAAGCCAACGTTTCCGGACTAATTCGGTCCCTCGTGCAGTGGCGACAGAGGGATTGTATCAGTGAAAGCAACTTGTACAGGGGTGGTCAAAAGTTTCCAGGCCGCGCTGCCATAGTATTACATGGGATAGCGGCCTGCAAACTTTTGACCAGCTCTGTACATAGCTGGCTCCTTTCTCCGGTCAGTGACCGAGTACCGGTGACCTTCTCTTAACATCAACTGTAAGCATTTAAATCTCTGTCGTTAAGGGTGCACTTTGATGCGACGTACATATTCTGTATCCGTGGCATTCGACCTGAGCCGCCTGAATTGCATTGGCGGCGTCAATGAGTATGCTCATGCACAGAACACCGTCCCAACGGACGCAGGAGTCCAGCGTCTGCCTGTCAAAGCATGCATCGTTTAAGCGCTTCACCGTTACTACAAATAGCGGCTAGAATTTCACCAGTCGTGGTTATATCCTTCGCTTAATGAGTGCAACTCTAGGTCGGGTACTTAAAACCTGTCGCAAGCATCACATGGATAGCCACGCCGTTGAAAGAGCCGAACGAAAGAGTGAGAACGTGGGTGCGCAGGCGACTGTAGTGCCAATTATTATTATTATTATTATTATTATTATTATTTGTTCTCAATAGCCCTCACGTAAAAAGAGAAAGTCGTTTCTGGCCCGAATGTGCCGACACACTCTTTCCAGCAGTAGGCTTGCAAGTGACGGCAACGTGACCGGAGCTTGCGCCGCATAGTCGGCAAATGAGAAATTTTGGGAACGCGCAACAATGCGGTGACCCGCAGTGCGCGTGGGCCCGAGGGGCGCCCAGTTGAGAAGAGCGACCGGCTAAGAATCGCAAAGGGAGCCGCCCTTCATGGGGTCACTCGATGTGAAGGCCGTCCGTTTCTTTTCTTATACATATTGCCGGGTCAGAACTCACAAACATACATACGGACGCACGAGCTCACTTCGCTCGAAGATTGAAAGCATTATATGATAGTCGGCCTCCCGCGGGGTACCGGTGGAGTATTTTAGAGGTGAGTGGCGAAGCGGTGTTTCTTTGGAGTCTTATACAGATACCGTTTTTTCTTTAAAGATAACACAGTATCAGCAAATTAACGAAAAAATACACAATAAGCTCCAGATTAACTAACTTAGGGTATATATCGCAAATTACACATTGTATACAGCCCGTTTGGGAAGACGTGTCCACTTAGAACAGAATTCACAGGGTGACACAAATTTCCAGATGTTCATCACCAAAGTGCGCGGCATAATATATGGGCGTTCTAGTTTCTTCCTGCGATTCATCTACAAAACGGCGTTCTCGAAAAAAAAAATAATAATAAACTGTAACAACAGCGTATGTTGAACTAAAGTTTCATGGCACATATCAGAAAATGCCAGTTAATCTCGAATTTCATTCCAAGTGGGTAAGCCTTGCAAACTCAGCGGCCGCAATCCGTCAAATGCACAAAGGAAATCAATAAATAGTGATTGTATACTCGTGGTTAATTGCATGAATACATATTTTAATTTCACGCGCAAGTAATGCCAATCACGTGCTGTAATCGAGCTGAAGGACAGCAATCATGCTGCGACATTTTTCATGGCGCTCTTTGGCCAAGCATGGCCCTTGCGTCAATTAAAACCCACATATCATCATCAACAATCATGCTGTCTAAGGGGAATCTTATGGAATTTTTATCTCGTATGCTTCTACGTTGTATATTTCGGTGTAGAAAAAATCGCAAGAAAAAATCCCAAGAATCACAGCTCTGTGGTGCAAAAACACTTTCGGAAAAAATTGAATACTGCATAATGTGCGACAAAGTGATGATCTGATTAGCAGGTATGCTGTATTGGAAGACTTCGAAATAATTTAATGACTTTACATCTAAGTATAGCAGCGGTCTTTTTTTCTTTCATAACGCCTCAAGCGGCCGTAACATTAGCGTTTGATCACCGCCTTTGTGCGTGCGTGTGCGTGCGTGTGCGCGCGCGCGCGCGCGCGCGTGTGTGTGTGTGTGTGTGTGTGTGTGTGTGTGTGTGTGTGTGTGTGTGTGTGTGTGTGTGTGTGTGTGTGTGTGTGTGTGTGTGTGTGTGCGTGTGTGTGTGTGTGTGTGGGAGCAGAGCCTTGCCTCGCTCTGCTCGCAATAATCTGAAACCGCCAAAGCCACCCGCCGTCATTCTTTCGCCCCCGTGTACGCTCGTGCAGACCGCTTTTGCAGCTTTTCAGCAAAAATTTATCGCGATAACATAAATCTTATGCGCACTGAAAATCAGAATATCCGTACTTGTGCATTCGCTTTTGTGCTCTTGATCTTCAAATGAAGACAAAAAAGAGAAACGAGAACAAAACAGGAAAGCGAGAATTCCGCGCCTCCCTCCTTTCCTTTTCCGCTGTTATTTCCCTCTCATCCGTGCGGCTGTGTTTGTAGCACCACGCTTGAGCCCCCGCGGTGTCGGCAGCAGGACAAGCCAGCGACGGAAGATGATGAATGAGAACGAGGCTTGAGCGAGAAAAGGGAGCAAGGCTGTCGTCCGCTGTGGCCAGCCGATGACTGGGCGGTGAAAGGCGCTACTCGCACAAGGGGGCGGGCAAAGGGGCGCCTCTTTCTAAGAAACGCGTTTCGTGGCTCGCACGGCCTTGCCGGCCACGTACGAGAGAGAAATGAAATTACATTCGCAACATAAGGGGCGGCAGAACCTCATTACGAGCGCTAAGAGCAGCGCGCATTAGCATGCGCGCACGTTTCAATTGCTCATTCGATTCGCACTGCTTTTTCAGCTGTAATTAGATTACGGGAATTACTCGACCGATGGAACACACAGCAGCGCTCGATAATGTAAAAGTGGGCGATGACAAAAAAAAAAGGCGGGGGGGGGGGGGATTAACAGCGCAGCATACCTGAAGGAATAACTAAAACCTTGGTGTGAAAAGTGCGTTTGAATCAGTTTGACTATCAATCGTTTTTTTTCCTTCTTCTTTTTTTTTTTTGATGGTTGGGGGGCGCGTGAGGGAGAGACGAAGGAAACCAATACTGCAAATAACGAGTGCAACCACTGATTGGATAATGCAATATTCGATGCAACGAACGTGAATGTCGTTTGAAATGCAACAGTGAAGGCACGCGCAGTGTTGCGTTTCTCTTTCATTTCTCATATATCTGATGTGGGTTGCCTCCTTGCCCCTACGGGCGTGTACAGTCAACATCTATCTATCTATCTATCTATCTATCTATCTATCTATCTATCTATCTATCTATCTATCTATCTATCTATCTATCTATCTATCTATCTATCTATCTATCTATCTATCTATCTATCTATCTATCTATCTATCTATCTATCTATCTATCTATCTATCTATCTATCTATCTATCTATCTATCTATCTATCTATTTTATGTGTGAAGTACTTATTTTCCATGTGTGTCGCGAGGGCAAACCACGACTGATGACGGAACCGACTTCTGTACGGCGCACGACACCGTACTTATACCCGTCCCAAGAGGGCAAGTAAGTGCACTTATGGGGAGTCCGCTTCGGAACCCTGGGTACACGGTGCTAAACGGGAAAACAAAGCGCACTTGTAGCAAAGAAGAAATGGCGACGGTCTACGAGCGTGTTTTGCGAGGCTGTAGATAGAAGAAAAAGAGTTCAGAAATTGGAGTGTTGCACGTTGAATTATAAATAAAAACAAAGGTAACTTTTTTTTTTTCGCCGAAAAGCACTGATATTTTTATACAAGTGGTGTAAGTCAATGCCGGCCGAGACGCATGCCCAGGCTCCCCCGTTCTCCCGAAATTTTTCGATTTTGCATGCGTATTATACAGGCACACATATAAACGCACGCACGAACATACGTAACGTATAGTTGAACTCCGCAGAAAAAAAATGTTTCTTGGCACGCTACTGGAGCAGGCAGTTTTTTCTTCTCCGCAGTTGTTGATGTAGCAGCGGCTGCATGCTCTACTTCAGCAGCGGACTCCAGCGGGGCGGCTTCCTCCTCGCGGTTTTGTGAGCTTGCTTCACGAAGCGACAATCCGCAAGAACTTCCTCGGAGCAGCCCACTCCACCCTGCACCATGGCCTTGAATATCTAAAGAAATGAAACCACACTGTCGTGTGTAAAAACAACCGGTGTTACAGTGCATACCTGTTCAGGAGAAACATCATCAATGTCTCTACAGCCACTTTCTTCCACAAGGCTGACATCATTATCTGGAAGGGAACAAAATAAATGGTGAAGCTCCCAATAAAGATTTCACGGTATGCCCCAAAATCCAGTCTCGGTGCCTGTGGAACAAAAAAAAATCATGCCAAGTTCGGCGCATGTTTTAGCAATGCACAATTATGAGAATATTTTGTTATCGTCACAGCAAAATAAAGCAGTCTCGAAATGTTGATTCTGTGGCGTAACTACTGGTACAGCAAGGAAATTTTGGCCCGCCGTGGCAACTTTGGCTTTAGCCGCTTGAGGCATAGGATGTAATCCCGCCAGTTCGAGTTACACTTAAATACACTTACGCTTCCAGGTGTGGTCGCGCAAAGCGGCAAGAATACGACGGCATCGCAGAAAGCCGTGCATGCTCAAGCTTCAAACACGACCGGCGCGGTCAGCACGCGCTCTCACCAGAACATGAAATATAAAAAATGGCAACCAAACCATACTTTAGTACACGGTAAATTCTTTATTATGCCGTTTCGTTTCGCGTTAAACACAAATTATTTTGTTAAAAGCTGTTCAACAACTGAAAGGAACGTCAGTGTCTTTTTTTGATGCATTCATTTTTGTACAATTTTAACCACTGGCGGCGAGGCTACAAACTCGGCCAGCAAAGGGCGTTCACGGAACGCACTCCGATCGGAGTGCGTTCCGATCCTGTCCCTGCAAGGGACACTCCTCTTGCGTCGTTTAGATTTGGTAAAGCGCATTTTAACCGAAGTGTGCTCCCCGTAAGTAAACTTAGCTTGCCCGCTTGACTTTAGTATTAACGGACCGTTATGAGGCGCTCTTTAGTGAAGCCGTATTCGTCCTGTGACATCTCGCAGCAAATACAAGAAAAAATCGGAATGGATTCGGAATGTTTTAATTGATTCACGTCATTACGCAACGTTCGCGGGCACCACGAGAGTCCACGAAGTCGTTTGAGCGACGGTATGAGCTTCAGTAAGAACCTTCGCGCGAACCTTTAGTTACTATGCACTGTACGGGAAGAACGCAAGGGAGCTCGATGAATCTGTCATGTCGTGGTGCACAAGAAAGATATGGAACAATTGAAAGCACACGCTGTACTGTTTCTTCTAATCAGAGCCGCTAACAGACGCGCGATGGGGAACAAAACTCGGCTGGGGTACCTGGAAACTGGGATATAGCAAGATGGAGGAAAAAAAATAGTTCAGCTCGCACTAAGTGGCGCAAGGCTGGTTCACTGCAGAGCTGGTGGACACTTCGCTGGTCCTGGCTTTTCTAGGCTTTTACCCTCTCACCTCTCTCTTTGCCACCCCTTGCTATTCCATGCTGTACATGGTTATGAGTGCTGTCTTTTTTTAAATTTTTTTTTGTATCTGTTTGTATCACTATCTCTCTTTGTCTATTTCTTTCTCTGGCTTTCTATTTATTTCTCCCTTTCTCTTTCTTTCTAGCTTTTTCTTTCTCCCTCTCTGTACTCGTTCTCCCCTCTCCTTTCCCTCCTCCTCATCCTCACGTCCCTTTCCCACCCCCTTACTTACTGTACTATACAAGGCTATGTTATGCTGTGCTATGCTAGCGGGCCTGGATAGCCGAGTGGTTAAGACGCTCGCCTTCGGATCGTAGGTCTCGCCTCGCCAAGAATTTTTTTTCTCAAAGAATTTCTCTTTCTCTGTCTTTATTTCTCTCTACCTTTCTCTCTTTCTTTCTCTGTACTCGTTGTCTCGCCCGTCAAGGTTGTTGCATCCCGCGCCTGAGAAATCGGCGCACGTGTTCTGGGAACAAGCAGAAGCAGAAGATGAAGACGACGATGAAGATGAGGACGAAGACAGCGCGTGCCGGTTGATGTTGATGCTAATTTCTGTTCTCTCTGCAAGGAGTAACGTACGGCTTAAACAGTTCCGCGCTTTAAAAAAAAAGAGGAAATTGCAGCACCGACGGTGACCCAGCTTTAGCCGCAGCTCTCTTAATCTCTAGATTTCAGCGATCCCAATTCCGGCAACTCCTCTTCCGCGTGCTTAAAAGTAGCGCCAATGAAAACTTTTGGTGATGCCTTATGGTGGCTTCCTGTGCGAAGCGGCTCGATTTCCACGCTTTAAGTCTGAGGCGAGATTTCCCGTGCGATGCGCTGTAGTATATACCCGTTTTAAGTAATTAAATAAGCTCACTATGCAAGTAAGCGTGCAGAAAGGGAGTGGCAGAGTTCGGTCAGAAGCACGTGTACACGCACAGACAAACTTCATCTCAGGTTGAAATCGTCGTCGTCTTGTAAAGCACACGCACAAACTATGCGCAGCTTTTTCAGGAAGCGATGCTCCTTGTGCCTCGAATTTTTATGACCATAATGGCACGGCACCTATACGGGCCGTCTGCGCTGTGCACCGTGATGATCGACTACGCACATCTAAGGAAGCACATATAAAAATAAAGGATATATAACCAAACGGAAACATTCAGTGCGCGTGAAACGAGCGGGCAGTTTCTCTCCCGGGCACTGATTACGGCTCCGCGTGCGGGTCCCACTCCGCGTCTCCAGAAGCGAAACTGGAGTATAAGCCTAGCGGCCACTGTGAAATAACTACTACGAGGTGGAAGCGGCATTCGCACGGTAAACACCGAGCGAAGAAATGGGCGCCCAGGTCAGTAACGCTCCTCCAGAGTGCGTATTCATGAGATGCAGAAATACGGCGGTATGAGCTCGTTTTCTTTCTTTCTTTCTCTCTCTTTAGCTACCGCTGCGGCAAGAGAAACAACTAAGGGCCACCTGCGAATTATCATGGCAGTCGGTGCGGTGTCGTTGCTGCAATATTAATGATGGAAGAGGAAACGCGACCAGGGCATGAATGTGTTTCTCTCCCATGGGAGTGCGAAGGGTAGAAAGGAAAGAAGGATCGGTGGACTACGGAATCAGCTGCGAATGAAGGAGGGGTCCATATATGCAGAGACTGACTGTGCCTCCAGTACATACGACGACGTTGCCGCGCCTGATGCGATGCTGGTGCGTTCTCGGACGCCTTCGAGGCATGTAGTGACCCTGCGAAATTGTGACTGGCTTCTCATTCGCAATGCTGCCCGATTGTGACAATTAGCCGAGCTTGAAAGTAGCAGACATAAAAAAAAGAAACATTGCTTTGCATCAGCGGATTTTAAGATTTAGCGACCGGCAGTTTGGATGTGTCTTATGTCATTATTCTTACATATGAGAAATCGTTAAAAACGGAACGTCGCTGGTCCCACCGATTTCCCCTGTTCAAATATATCTCATCACCTCAAGAATCCATCGTGCCATAAACGTCTGTGTTGTTTCTATTTCTACGTAATATGTCATCTTGGTTGAAACAGCGGTAACGAAACGACGACGAAGTAAAAGAAAGCACAGGACAGGCGCTGTCATCCGGCTGGTTAGTACTGGTGTCAGACGAGAGATTTGGAATAGTTTTTAGTTCGTTTTTTTTTTACCGTGTTACCTTCTGAAAGGTAACAATAAAACACAAACAATGAGGGTCTTTTGAACTTAGTGAGTACTGAGAAACAAGCCGTGTTCGCAGGCGAAAAGACACACGCACACACACAGTTTCACAGAAAAAGTTTAAAAACTATATCTTGTTGCAGGGCCCAGGCTACGGACATTTCATTGTCAACCTTTTCTTTTTTCTTTTTTTTTTTGATGAACCGAGAATGCCGGCGGAAGCGGAATTTAAACAAAAATATCCTTAATTTTGTTTTTTAACTTGGAACTGCCGAGACATAGCGACCTACAGTTATATCAACGTGGCACAATGGATAGTGATTTCACGCGTGCCTTGACCGTCATAAAGCTTTGCAGCTCCGTGTCGACTGCTAGTCAACGCAGTTTCAGTACGCACACCAACTTCACGGAATCGCATGCGGCTGAGCGTGTAGCCTACATATTTACTGGCGACATTGCATTTTTTTGCCGCGAAAGCTGTTATCATATCACAACGGCAGTGGGATAGTTGTCCGCCGCCGCCGCCGGTGTCCGCAACCACTATCGCGCGAAAGAGGAAAAAGAAAATGAAATAAATGAAATGTCATAGGAAACGGTATAACACGGAAGTGACGTATTTCCGTGACGGAAATGCGTCATGAAAGTCTTGGTGGACCCCGGCATAAAACACTTTCGTGTTAAAATATCCAGGATCAGATTGGATTTGCACCCGGGCCCTCTGCGTGGCAGTCGAGTATTCTGCCACAGAGCCACGCTGGTGCTTGAAACTTCTTTGCAAAAAGACCCTATACAAGCGTCATGTCGGGCAAGTAATCGCGTTAACATGTGTAATATAGCGTGTCAGAATAGTAAAATAACAACCAGGCGTGACACAGTGCTAGTTCCTCAACGAGTGTGTCGATTAAAGCTTCCCACCCTCTACAAAGTCCTCAACCATAATTCTTCATCATCATCAGCCACATGCCGCACCAACAAAGTGCACACTATACCTTGCAGATGTGTAGCGGGTACGTCGCTTACCCGCAGAAAGACGAATAATGGCATAGTGGGTGCTTTCCTACTTCACAAAACTTATGATTTGTGGCGTAGTGGATATTTTGCATGTGTACTTGTATCAGTTTCCCAAAAAGAGTTTAGAACTGGCTCTAGACAGGCCGCTCTTCCAGCTTTCACTGTGACTGCGCTGCGCGCTCCGCGATGGCCTGGCGTTTTTTTTTTTTTTTCTTTTCTTTGTCTTGGCAAGTATTCTTGCATTTTCAACTTCGCTCGCAGCTGCAAGAGCCGCGAGAAAGGCGGCACCTCGCCGCCGCTCTGCTTAATTAAGTTTCGGGAAAGTCGGCGAAACATCGACTCATTTCTCGGCAGCACAAAGAGACGAAACTATAGTATTATACTTCGCCAACGAGCACGTTTTCTTCGCCAACCTCGCCAAAAATTTAGGAAAATGTATAAGCGTAGAAACAAAATGCAAGGGCTCAAAAAATTCGCTTACTGCGGCTCATCAATATTCCAGCGCCGAACAATGAGCTTCACAAGAGCAGGACGCGAGCGCCGACGGGGAGTACGCCACTGTTTACGAAGCTGCCCACTCGAAAAAAAAAATAATAAGATAACACTTAGAGTTGCCTTCGTTCTTTTTCACCCACTCAGGCGAAAATATTTGAGGTCCGTGTACTTAGATTTCGGTGCACGTTAAAGAACTCCAGGTGGTAGAAATTACCGGAACCCTCCACTACGGCGTCTCTCATAATCATATCGTCGTTTTGGGACGTTAAACCCCAGGTGATATTATTTTTCACCCACTCCTGTGGGCGTAAACTCTCGCGCACTTTTCACTATACAGCTTTCTTATCTTAGCGTTTTCGAAGTTCTAAATAGGTAAACGGATGTGCAACATTTCGCGCTGAATTCGTTGTGAGCAAGCCAGTAGCCAAAACGAAAAAAAAATGAACACAATTGTCTATAAAGAATGCCCGCTTCTGTACGGCCGCAAAACGAATTAGCCAAGCGCCGACGCCTCGCCAGAGACTTTCGCGCTAGAGACTAACTCGAACGTAAATGCACGAGAAAACGTAAATGTAGATGAAAACAAACTTGATTACATGTCGAGACACATTTTTTTTTTTTTGAGAAAGTAAGTGGAGAGTCGAAAGGAATCAAACGAAGGACAGACTAAAATGTGTGATGTTCACCTCAGCGCTATATAAGAGACGTTGGAAACAAGAAAAGCACTGAAAAATATAATAAGGGGCGAAAGTCGAGTGTTCACGGGTAAATAGATTCAGCCTCCTAAAAAACACCATCACCAGCCGTTGTGCACTCCTCTCACCACATCTCGCACGATGTTGACGAAGGTTTTAAGTATATTGCGGTTTTCATATAGGTAAGTCTATAGTATTTAAGGGGATTTCTGCCATTCTTAGTGCTCGTCGCAAAGGGCACACATTTGTCGGACCGAAATAGAGTCTCTTATACGTATAGCGCCGTCTCTCGTAAACACAGTAATAAATCCTCAGACTGGCAATAACGCAGGTAAAGGCAGAAATGCTTGGACCGTTCAGTGACTCCGACAGTCAAGATCCTATAGGCGCAGGCAAATCCGATATCTCATTCGAAAGGACTTGAAGGCATAGGTGTTGTAATCTCAATTCGCACAGGCTTCGAAGTTTTACTAAAAGTGATACAGCCAAGAGCATTTAGCAATATCAACAAAAATGTCGTTATTGAAATGCAGTTACGAACGGGGGGAGGCAAAAAAGAAAAGCGATGTAATATGCATTATATCTAATTAGATTGCTTGAGGGGCTAGCTGGTTCATATTTTATTAACTGATTGATAAATGCCCGAAATTAGGAAATGAAACACCACAAAAGAATAACACACAGGACGATCTAGCGCAGCAGTTGAAAGCAAGGAGCCCAATGTAGAAGAAATATGGTTCATTAGAATATCTTAAGGGGCTAGCTGCGCTCAAAATCTGCGCTCGATCTTTCTGTACGCCCTCCTTCGCGGCGTTCTACTTCTCACTCTTGCGCATTTAGCACTCAGTTACACGTTATATTGCGTAAAATATTACAGCGGAGGCAGTAGCTATATCTTTCTCAAGAAAAGATGCGGTAACTCTGGTGTCTGCAATCACTTGGCGTGTACAGCGATCTTTACGGTATACGATGTAAGCAACCAGTGTGGACCACTGCACAAAATAAAGCGATCTCGTAGCTTTTATATGCCGCGAGGATTAATCAGGCAAGATGAAGCATGTATTCACCGGATCAGACGACGCAGCGCACACGAACTATTAATTGTTGGGGTTTAAGGCTCCAAAACCAGGATCAGATTATGAGGGACATCGTAGTGGAGGAGTACGGAAAATTTGATTATCTGGTGTTCTTTAACGTGCACCCAAGTCTAAGTACATGGGCCTCAAGCATTCTCTCTTCCATCGAAAATACGGCCGTCGCGGTCGGGATTCGATCCCGCGACCTTTGGGTCAGCAGTAGAGCACCATAACCACTAGAACACCGAGGTGGGTAGCGTACACGAACAACTTTATGCATAAAATTCGACAGACTGACTCTCCAATGTGATCGACACGTAATTATCAAGAAGATCGAAAACATGTCCTGTGTTTACACCTCTACTGCTCAGCAAGAGCAACTGGTTCGGAAAGCGGGACTACACTCGCAACGCGGCCCGAGTTTGTTGCTGCGGCACCTCTTCGGACGTGGCCAGGTGCCGCCTGTGCACTGCGCAATAAGAACACCCAGTTAGGGTTATTATTATTATTATTATTTATTTCGTTTGAATACATAGAAAACACGAAGACACAGAGGAAATAGGGAGTGAACAGGCTGACAACTGCCACCTAAAGGGGCACAACGCCTGCCTGCTCATTTGGGAAAGGGGAAACATTGGGGAAAGGAAGATAGGGGGGAAAGAAAAAGGAAAGAAAATAGGTAAGAGAAAACAAAACAAATAACACAGACGTAAACACGAATAAGTGGTCACAAGGAAAAATGTCTATACGCGCGAGGCCAAATCGGCATTTTTAAGAAAGTAAGTAGGGCTGAATGGGCCTGGTCACGCCGAGCAGCACAACCATAAAAAACTCGTGTGTACGCGCGTGCGCGCGCGCGCGCGCGTGTGTGTGTGTGTGTGTGTGTGGTGTGTGTGTGTGTGTGTGTGTGTGTGTTGTGTGTGTGTGTGTGTGTGTGTGTGTGTGTGTGTGTGTCACTCTACGCAGCATTTGTGTGCCTCGCGTTGGCCCAGTGACCCGAAAGTAGCGGGTTTGATCTCGGCCGCGGCGGTCGCATTTCGATAGCGTCGAAATGCCGAAAGCCCGTGTACTGCACGTGCGATGCCACTGCACCTTAAAGGGCCCCTCACCCATCCGAGTTCAAAGACGAGGGAGTGGTCTATTGCTCGCCTTCGCTACCCTTCCTACAGGCGATATCTCCTCCTCGCCACTTATTTCTTACAAACACGTGTACACTGCCAGCGCTATATAAGCGTGGAACTTACCAGGATTTCGCGCTAAGCGTGGAACCTGTCAGGAAGCACACAAAATGAAGTGAAATCAATTCATCGCGCACGATAGTCATGCCAGACAAGGAAGAACGGGTGGGTGGCTGCATGGCAAAGCAGTGCAGGAGGCAATTCACGACTGATGTTTCGCGTATATGGACCATTCGAGAGTATGTACCGTAATGACGTCACGTGAATCCCAGTTCCTGCGTCACGAAGTACTCAAGAAAGACGAGAAACGCCAGGAGAGAATAACGTGCTCGTTTTTGTATTTTCAGAGGTTGGTGAGGGGCCCTTTAATTAACCCCAGGTGGCTGAAACTATCTTGAGCCCTCCATTACAGCCTCTCGCATAGCCTGATTCACTTTGGGACGTTAAACGCCATAAACCAACCAACTGTCATTTCTGTATATGCGTGATCATTCTATGCGCCGTTATCATTATCCGACACCTGGAGTAGCAAGCCAGGCGATGAACCAGGCAAACATCTCCGGGAGTATCGGGTAGATTCCCAAAATCTATCTATCTATCTATCTATCTATCTATCTATCTATCTATCTATCTATCTATCTATCTATCTATCTATCTATCTATCTATCTATCTATCTATCTATCTATCTATCTATCTATCTATCTATCTATCTATCTATCTATCTATCTATCTATCTATACTACACGTAGATGACTCTAGCTGTCACCTCGTGATAGCAACCAGTTTTCGAGAGAACTAATTGAAGGCATGGACATATGGACATTAACGACAACGGCGCCAGGCGCCTCATCACACCTTCAGTTTCGCTTAGACCTAACGAGAAGCAATATAATCGACAATGAGTGCTGCGAACTAAGCCACTAAAACCTGCCCTATCCGGCAGACAAACAGCTTAATGCAGAAAACATAGCACAAAAAGCGAAGAAGGGACAAAATCAATACAGGATGGGTCTGTATTGACCTTTTCCTTCGTTCGTTTTTTGTGTAATGATTTATGCGTTACGATGAACTACCAACACGCCCAAACCTCTTCTCTTCTGACAAGCAACCCCGCATAGGATCTAATTTAATATGCCACTCTCATTATTTGAGCCTTCTATTGCTTTTTTAACGTTTTAGCCTTGGGATTTGACACACACCATTTCCGGCGCCCAGTTATGCATGCGCCATCTTCTTTAACACCTGAGTCTGAGTCTTTGTTCCAGCCATGCATACACAAATGCATGGCTGAGGAGAAGAGAAGCCGCTGAATCGCGGCTTGACGATGCTCCCTTCTGCCACGTATGCATCGGTACCTTGTTGCCGCTTGGCTGTTTTATTTATTTGTTCGCTTTGCGGGGACATTGCTTGTCTGAACACGTGTATCGTTAAAGGTAAGAATTTGCCCCATCTCTAACCCACCGGCAGTTATATTTATCTACCTATAGAAGCTTTACATGAGCAATCTAGCACTCTCTGCATTAAGCTTATATATATATATATATCTTCGACACGACGGGACATCCGGACGCAGCAAATCCAGTCGCGGATTTAGATACAGTCGCAGCAAAGTAACGCGTTCGCTTATAAAATAACTACGTGATAATTCTTGCTTCTATCGCTATATCGAAGCAGCACAATGATGCAGACAGATACTAGTCGAAGCACTTTTTTTTTGAAAGCCCAAAAGCAACTGCGGGAAAGAAAATACCGGAGCAAAACGGTATCTAGCGTGAGAAATAAATCGCCATCCCTGTGTAATTGCCAACGCTACCTGCTGTTTTTCATTCAAGACGAGAGAAATTAGAGGAACTGAGAGCAAGCCACGCACGACCGCGGGGAATCGGTCACGCAGCGACATTAAACTTTCCACACCCATCTTTGGTTGCTCGCACGAGAAATGCAGGCGTATATCAAAAATGAGAAGAAAGAGAAAAACGGAGAAAAAAAATATATAGGTACACAGCACACGAGTGCATCTGTAAATGAAGCTATCAGGAGGGAGTGAGACTGAAGCCGTATAGATGGTACGCGGAATCGGAAGCGTAGTGCGGCAAACGGAGGCGAAGAGGAAAAGTGGCAGCGGAAACAAAAAAGTAAAAGAGAGAGGGGGAACTAACAGGGCAAGTTGGCGGGAAAGATCCATGAATGACTTTCTGCTGAAGTAACGTGGAAATGTGGAGGCTCTCGCCCGTCCGACTTTTATATAATGTGGTATGCTTTTGTGAGCTCCTTACAAAGTGTTACAATTTTTTTTTAATTCTTGATAAGACACCACTGAGGGGAAAAAAATACGTCCTTAGAAGCAGCGCACGTGTCAAAGGGCGGTAGCTTTCCCATTCATTTCACTTACAGCACGAAGCCAGCTTCGGTTCAGAGAAGGAAACAGGAGAGAAAATATCCGAAAATCCAGTGCTACAGTTTATATCGATATGTATAAAATTGAACGATACGCCTTTGCCTTAATTTAACGCTCTTGGTGGGGCACAATAGCTGAGAATTTAAATATTGTGCAGCGTTATCTGGCGGAGAACCATTGTAGGTTTTCACTGCCAACCGGCGGATGATATTACCATAAACGAAAAAGCGGGGGAGGGGGGGGGAGGGTACTAATTTTGACGCTTCCATATATCTAGGCGAAGTATATATAAATTCTATTCAAATCCAACCCACAGATATTGAACTTTGAGGGCAAGAAATTCCGAGTTTAGGAAATATTTCCTCATATATCGAATGCATTTACACGCGGACGCCGTGCGATATTAAATTTGCGGTGCCTATAAAGTACAATAAAGATTTTTCGAGAATGACCATTTCGTTTAGGTCTCACGAAGTCCTACAGCGCTGTATTTTTTGTTGTGGCACAGCAACCAAAATGAGCCAATCTTACTCACTTGGGCGTATAGTACACCCGCCTTACGAAGCAAGTCGAATCTCATCAACCGAGGGAATAAACGAACCTCAGGATTAGCTTTTACGCGTTGATGAGCATTCACTGGAGATACGTTTTGTGTTCGAGTAGCCCGCGATGATATAAGTCGACGCTGTTAGGAAAATTTCTGCTCGGGTACAGCTATTTTTTTGCAAGTCTCAAGAAAAAAACATGATGTGTGCGCATAGATGACAACTTCAATGGAGGGGAGCGTGGCGTCATTATCGACCGTAATCGAGTGGGAGTTGCAAGCGCTGACCGAATCGTCTTTTTCTTCTTTTTGTCTTTTGTAATGAGGCTCAGAAATCATTTCTTTACTTCGATAGATAGATAGCAATCTTTGGTGTAATGCCCGGAGATGTTAGTCTGGTTATACGTCCCTTGTGCCTAAAAGGTGGTAGACCAACGCAGAGCACATCCGACCTGCGTCGCTTCGGTCAAATATTAAAATTGGACAGTAATGCAGAAACACATATATTGATAAATTACTCGCGTTTTATTATTTTTCGTTTTCGGTTCGAGAGACTGGTGAAAAAACAGAGGCAATGGCACGGATGCGAACCCGAGAGTGATCTGAACTGAGGGGTTGACGCCTGTAACAACGTCACCGGAGTCACTAAATAGACACGAGTAGAATACACTTTATCCGAAGTAGCCTCTGTGCACCCATCAATACGGCACGACAGCATGCACTCGACTGTCGAGACGCTGCAGACACGTCGTTCAGCCAAACGACGTCGTCGTGCGAGCAGGAACTATGACCACCGGCAAACTGCCTACGAGACATTTTCGTCCGGCGAGAGAGGACAGGCCACAGAGGCCGCGGAGAATCAATCAAGCTCCGCAAAGACACGCCCGCACGACGTCCATCAATGCACAAATACAGCCTACACGGCCAAAACTATGTTCACCTCCGTACAACTGTATACACATACTATAGTACGACATATAATGCCCCGCAGAATATCAGCCGCCTCGCCGATCCGCTCGAGACGACCCTAATTAAGACGCATCCGTAAAACAAGACGCGGACGCTCGGCGTACACGCAAGGGAGCGAATGCTCAAGCGCTATAAGAGCCACGCACGTTATCGCCTTCAGCTGAGCTTTATCCCTAACCTGGGCCTCCAAAGAGCGGCGCGGTGGTTGCAAATACATTGGAAGTGAGCTCTCTGAAAGACGGCGGGTGCTCATGGACGTCGTAATAGGCGCGAGTGAGGAGTAAATTAGCGATGCGGGCTGCGTTTGCCGGCAACCGCAGGCGCCACTTCCCAATGCGACGGTTGCGCAAGCGTTCGCGACCACAAAATGCACACATCTCTCCTTGCCGGTGGTTGGGCCGTGTGCTTGCAGATAATAAGCGCGTAGCGAGGTATAAGTTATCACCGGCACTTAAGTCGGCAAGAGTACACAAACGCGACAAAGCTTGCTTGAGTAACGGGCGATTTCTTCGCGCTATGATGCTATTTTGGCTATTTAAAGTGGTCCAAAACGCCGAAAAGGGAGATGAA